>NC_044918.1:3441609-3468617 GCF_003576645.1 Ipomoea triloba
TTTTTTTTTTTTTTTTTTTTCCCCCCCCCCCCCCCCCCCCCCGACTATGATTGATTCATATATTCGGGTTCCATTTTAGCGTGAGCTTTGAACTGTGGCAGTATGAAAATTCGCACATGGACCTTCGTTTCTTAAAGTTTAGTCCTTTGTGGGAATGAATTTTAAAACCCAACATGTTCGTTTATATGCTTCTTTTGCTTTTAGCCTCCATTTCAGCTTAAGGGCATGTGCAAACAGCTGTTTTTCTGTCTAATATTTAATAATTCAAGTTTC
Source organism: Ipomoea triloba (assembly GCF_003576645.1). NCBI lineage: Eukaryota > Viridiplantae > Streptophyta > Magnoliopsida > Solanales > Convolvulaceae > Ipomoea > Ipomoea triloba. The sequence goes on from NC_044918.1 coordinate 3,441,883, forward strand.
TCTTTAAAAGCTGCAGATTGTAAGTCGAATTAACTATCAGTATCTCGATTCGAATTGATCCTTTGTCGATTATTATAACTGATCTGCTTACTGTCGCTGAACTAGTAACATGAACCTCTAATTCTTGAACGTTTTTTATTGCAGCCCTTTAGGGATATGATTGAAGGAATGCGAATGGACCTCTGGAAGTCGAGATACGATAACTTTGATGAGCTATATCTGTACTGTTATTACGTTGCTGGTACAGTTGGTTTGATGAGTGTCCCGGTTATGGGCATTGCGCCCGAATCAAAGGCAACTACAGAGAGTGTCTATAATGCCGCTTTGGCTTTAGGCATCGCAAATCAACTAACCAACATTCTCAGAGACGTGGGCGAGGAGTAAGTATGAAAGCTTTATTCCACAATTTTACGGGGCAGATTCCCGGTTTGCAATGAATGGAACTGGTATCATAACAGATGATAAAAACTAAAAAAATTTCCTAGTTCCTTACATTTGGGCTTTTTTGTTCAGTGCCAGACGGGGGAGGGTCTATTTACCTCAAGATGAATTAGCTCAAGCGGGACTCTCTGATGACGATATATATGCTGCAAAAGTTACTGATAAGTGGAGGAACTTCATGAAGAAGCAAATCAAGAGAGCAAGGAAGTTCTTCGACGAGGCTGAGAGAGGCGTGACTGAACTTAGCTCCGCTAGTCGATGGCCAGTAAGTACCTATAACTCAAACTAAAATCGCTCGTGGTTAGTATCAAGCTCTTACCATTACGCCACTATAACTCGTAGCCAAAACACAACTTTGTTTCTTTATACTTCTACCACATTTTCGAGAGGCAGGGTGCTGGATTTGGCCCTTCAGGCCTCCTCTACCCAGCAATCCCCTAGCCACCTGGTGCTGGCCGCTGGGCTTGGCCCTTCACTGGCCTCTGCCCTAGACTCGTGTAGCTATATAACTCGAACACACTTACATTGAAGTCCCCGAATAGAAGTTGTCACCATCAGTTTAACTTTTAGTTGAAATGAATGAAACGCATCCTTATATTACTATATCGACCTCTCGTGTTTCAGGTGTGGGCGTCGCTGCTGTTGTACCGCAAGATACTGGACGAGATCGAAGCCAACGACTACAACAACTTCACAAGGAGAGCCTATGTAAGCAAGCCAAAGAAACTGCTTGCATTGCCTATTGCATATGCAAAAGCTGTGATTCGACCATCAACAACTGCTTCCCCTCTGGCTAAAGCTTGAACACAAATTATTATACTGTGTAATACTGTACTGAAGAAGCTGAAAGCATTCTGTACATTACAACTTTGTAATATTGCAATGTAAAATCAACAGTAGATAGTGAATTCAGTTCCTCCCTCACTTCCAAGTATGCCTCTTCAAGTTTCATGCTCTCTAACAGAGAATTCTTGTCTTCAATGAATTTTCTCATAGCCAATTTTCACACACGTGAATGATTGTCTTCAATGAATTTTCTCATAGCCAATTTCCACACACGTGAATGATTATTTATATATTATCCGTTCAGCAATTATATGTCGTATGGCACATGACATTTTTAGGTTTATATTAAAGATTTTGTACGCCCAGCTTCGTCTGACCAATTATATATTATCCGTTCAGTAATTATGTCGGATGGTACATGACATTTTTAGGTTTATATTAAAGATTTTGTACGCCCAGCTTCGTCTGACCAATTATATATTATCTGTTCAGCAATTATATCGGATGCTACATGACATTTTTAGGTTTATATTAAAGATTTTGTACGCCCAGCTTCGTCGGACCAATTCTAAACCTTGATAGTGTGTGTGTTGAAACAATGATTCAAATTCAGTGGTGTCAATATACTAAATTTAATTACAGCATGTTTTCATACTTTAAAAATGTTGTATAATTTTTTCTTTATCAACGATTTTAAACACATCTCTTTAATAAAAATAAACAAATAATCATTCATCAAATTATCTCCATTCAATTGCGTTATCTATTCTTCACTATTTTCATTGTTGAAAAAGCTCTTTCAACGCTTGTAGTCGTCACTGGAAATATTAAAGCTAGTTTCACAAGTTAAAAAAAAAAAAAAAAAAACTAATGGTTATACACTATTTTTCTTTGTCTCAATTAGTATTTCAAAAAGAGAATCAAACCCCTTGATATTAGAAAATGCAAAGTTAGAAGGGTGCATATCAATGATATAAATCTAAAGTTGACTATCAACTGTCAAAAATATACATGGGTGAAAATTCAAAGAGAGCCATATATGAGTTCATTGAATTGAGACACACCACACAAAAAAGTGAAAAAAGAGTTATTCAATTTTTTTTATTATTATGTTTTAAGAATCAATTTTTTCTACGTATATGTTGACCCCATTATATTATTTTATTGGTGTTAATTTTAAAATTTTCACAAAGTATATATATTTATAAGTAATACTTCGTAAATATTAAATTTTGAATGGGGTCAATTGACCCACTCAAGTAAAGATGGCTCTGCTAGTGTGAAAGACCTAGGAAGATGGCTCTGCTAAGTAATACTCCTTGCCCTTGGCTTGTCTCACCCCATTGCCTTCCCTATAAGAAGGGTAACTAAGTGGGAGAATTATAATTTTTTGTATGAGTTTATAGACTAATATATATTTCTTATATGTCATTTTATATGTAATAAACTAATAGTAAGTTGTTAAGACGATAAACTTGATCTACCTCTTGGCCTTTTTGCTCAACATGTAGCAAAAAGTTTGCTTCTTAATAGTACACTTCTCATGAGAAAGTTTTATTTTTAGAGGATTATGATTTTACTATGTTTAGTCTTATGACTTTATTGACAATGATGTATTTGGTCATATGTTATAATTTTCATCAAATTAACATTAATTTTTAAAAAAATATATGCATACAATAATTTTATAATGTTAATCTTCTATTTATGCTTTAAAACGCTATAAACCATATAATAAACAACATACCATAGTAATAAAAATGTTTTTTTTTTTCGTTTAAATTTTTTTTCAAATTATTGTACATTATTTACAAATTTTTCTTTACTAAAAAGAAGAGGAGGGGCTAACGTTTTGAAAATATCATGTTGTACTAGAAATTAAAATTAATTTGACAAAATTATAATAAATGATCAAATTTGACAATATTAATAAAATCATATGATTAAATGTTATGAAATTAAAGCTACAATAAATGAGTTCAAGTACTAATTAATCTGGTGTGTGAGCCCACATGAGACGGTAAGTGAACACCCGCGATGGGCCCCAGTCAACCACCGAATAAACCAAAATCGCGTGCCAACCCCCAGACAATCCTCAACATGCATAAGAGATAAAATGCCCCCCTCTAACAAAATACTATAAAGAGATCCTGAAATTGGAACAGAATATGCAATTCAAATAAAAAGAAAAGGGAAAAAAACACACAGCCATAATCCACCAACATTAATTCGATCGTTACAATATTAATATTGTGTTAGTTGTTTGAGTATGGTAGTTAAGGTGTTCGGTTCTGCAACCGCGGCATGTCCGCAGAGGGTGATGGCATGTCTCTTTGAGCTTGGTGTGGATTTTGAGCTTATCCACATTGACCTCAAGTCCTTCGAGCACAAAACTCCTGAGTTTTTGCGCCGCCAGGTACAAATTCTCATCTAAACACATTTATTTATGTCGTTGATCGAGATAAATGGTATATTTCAATATTTTAAATCATCAAGAATTGAGTTTCGATAGATGTTGTGATGATGATGTATTTTTTGAATGTGATCCCTTGCAGCCCTTCGGACAAGTTCCGGCTATTGAGGATGGAGACTTCAAGCTTTTCGGTATAAATTATACAACAAACTAATTCGGAGTATTATTTTAGAATAAAGATAAAATAGGCTACATGTGCAGTTGAGTCATTGAGTTAAAAACATATATATGCAATTGTAATATTAATGAAAAGAAATATGTGCTGATTGCGCGACATGTTATCTATCTTTACAGTGATTTTAGGGGTGGGGTTCTGTGGGTTTAGGATTAGGGCTGTCAAAGTGGGTCGAAGCCCGCGACCTGACTAGTACCCGCCCCGCGGTGGAGCAGGTTATGGCCACAAAAAAGATGGCCCATGAAAGAGCGAGTCTAACGAGGTTGGCCCGCTACCAGGCCCTATTTTGTATGTGTGTGTGTGTATATATATATATAAAAGATGTTCATGCTTTGATCATTGCAAAAGTGAAGAATATTTAATGAAGAGAAAGTCAANAAAAAAAAAAAAAAAAAAAAAAAAAGTCAACCCGTGGGCCGACTCGCGGGCCTACCAATCCACGTGGAGCAAGTTAGGGTCACACTGTTCTTAGCCCGCTAGTCGGCCCGTGAAACAATAGGTCCACAGTGGGACGGACCGACCCGCATTGAGATCCCTATTTAGGATTACCTAACCCATTAATTTCCATTATATCATAACTGTATTTTTGTTGTGATGTATAGAATCTAGGGCGATCATAAGGTACTACGCAACAAAATATGCAGAAAAAGGCAAGAACCTAATGGGAAAGACAATGGAAGAGAGAGCCGTGGTGGATCAATGGCTAGAAGTGGAATCCAACAACTACAACGACCTAGTCTACAACATGGTTCTTCAGATGTTTGTGTTCCCCAGCATGGGACAGCCCAGCGATATGAGTGTGGTCAAGAAATGTGCAGAAAAGCTGGGAAAAGTGTTGGACGTTTATGAAGAAAGGCTTTCGAAGAGCAAATACCTTGCCGGGGATTTCTTCTCCTTGGCTGATCTTAGCCACCTCCCCAGCCTCAGATTCTTGACCAATGAAGGTGGTTTTGGGCATTTGGTGAGTGAGAGGAAGTGTTTAAATGCTTGGTATTCTGACATCTCTGGCAGGCCTGCTTGGAACAAAGTGTTGGACCTCATGCATCAACCACAAAAATTGATCTGATCGATCCAGTTTTATTATACTCCGTATTTCCCTTTCTCATCGTGTTTTATTATTTTTATATTTTCTCTACGTTCCATTCCTAATAAACTTATACTCTATTACAAAATAGCTGTGTAGCCTTAGAAAATAACGTTATTATTTATGCCTTGCATCTAAATACGGGTGAAATTGTTCTAAATGATAATAAGCCTTTTTTGCGCCACACTTTTAGTCTTTGTTACATGATAGATTTTTACAAGGTGGAGTGCTGAACATAATATATATAAAATAATAAATATGTGATCTCACATGATTTTGTGTTGTTTTATTTCGGTGGTTGTGCTGGCTATTAGTCCATGATTGTGAATGAGTTATAAGGCCTTCCTCAATAGTGGGGATTTTGGTGTGAATTTTGAGGAGTTTTTATAAGTGTGATTATGAAAGAGAAAATGTGAGGGAAGAAAAAAAAAAAGGAAAAAAAAAAGTTGATTTCAAAAAAAAAAAAAACGCAAAACTGGCGTATTAACGCGCCCAGCGGCCTCGTGCAGTGCACGCGCCAGCTGGGCGCCATTTTTGGCTTCAACGCGTGACTGTGCGGCTGTTCTTCCAAAGTAGTGGGACCCATATTTTCTAAAAACCCTTGAATTTGCAGGAGGTATCAAACCCATTTCTCTCTCCTACTTCCCTCTTCCACCTCATCAAAATTTTCTTAAAATCTGAACCAAATGTCATTAATGGGGAGGGCCTTGAAAATTGGTTCTACCAATGTGGATAGTGAGTAATATTTAGAGCTACGTGATGGATTTAATTAACCCGGATAGCCCGAATCAATAAACCCGATAAGATTATAAGGGTATGACATGTAATGGATCAAAGTGTACTTCAGAGGCATTCTATATATTGAATAAAGGATAAAGTTATTACAAGATTATGTAATAATATGACAAGAATGTCGTTAGCACAAAGTAGATGAAGATGTCTTATTTGGACAATATTGCATGTTTATATACTATAGTTGTAGGCCCAAAAACTCGGAGAAAACCACTCTAACAGCCTTGGACCGCGTCTTGCGCCTGAAAGACCGCGCCCAACCAAGACTCGGGGTCCTGGGCCGAGCACGGGGCTCAGCTCCAAGGACCCCCAGAGGTCGGCCCCTCCGACCTGGTGGAGGTCGGCCCATGGTCCGAATGGACCCGGGTCGTGCTCCCAGGTTGATCGCTTCTCGACCCACTCTTCGTGTTAGCCCCGTGACGAGTCCGGGTATGATTTATCCATCATTAGTCCCCCGAATGATAGATTTAACTCTTACCCCCGGGGATAAACAATTATGTATATCTCCCCTCAAAAGGATTGTAACTTGTAAGAGCTGGAGTTTTCAAAACTCAAATTCCAAACGCAATATAGTAATACATATATTAAAAGAAAATACTAAATGGTTGTTAATAAAATTAAAAAGAAGAAATACACCATACGTGGCCAAATTTGAACCGTGCAGATCGAGTCACGTATTAGTTAGGAGGACGGCGAACAGAGCTGAGGTAGTCTTCGAGTTCCCGGAGTTGCTCTGCCGATGGCGGTGTTTCATTTTGCTTTATCGATCTGTGAACGTCGTACGTTGTCGAACCCAGGAACAGGATCCTATGATATTATCATCATGTTTGCATCCAAATATGGGACCAATTTAACGATTGTCAAATATTCAGTCATCGACGAAGGAGAAGACTAAGAACAGGATTGCAAGATATATCGAAGAAGTAAATACATACCCAGAAGCTAAAAGCAGGACTTGTCTTGGAAATATTCGCTTCCCGAAGATCTTCATCTCCCTTTTTTCTACAAATGTTTCAGTTCCGCGTCTTCCCGACCTGGTATTTAAGAGTATCATGAAAATATTTGTTAGGTTGAATGGAAAATAATTACTCACCGAGTAAAACATCCATTTTTTCTTTAACTTTAATTGAAGAAAGAGAATTAGATAAATAAAAATTTGTGTTTCACCCAAAAATATATTTAATCTCCTTAATCCTTATAAGTTAAAACTAAGGGTGAAAATAAGCTAGACAAGTCAATTCCACGTGTAACATGACCACGACACTGATGAGACGCTTTAATGCGAGAAATCGGGGTAGATAAAGCACTTCATCAATTGGGAAAAGTTGGAGAGAAGGAATGCATGAAAAAAAAGAGTAGATAATGGACCTTCATTGGGGTCTCTTATGAGGGAAGGATGAGACTCGATCTAAAGGGCGAAATAAAAAGGGAATCAACTACTCGATGTTTAAAAATTATATATATATATATATATAAACAGACCATGCCTAGTGTGACCTCACCCCCTACTCATAATGAAAAGGAATAGAAGACAATAAATTTTTTATATATCTATCATTTCTTGCAATCTTTCACTTGAATCAAAATCACGGTGCAACACGTATCCTCTTCTATTCGGTTCTTGGAACCAATGAAAGAAAACCATAAATGAATTTTTGCAAAGAATGAACTCTTATCGGAACTAATGCACCCCTTTCTCTCAATCAATTAGAATATGATATGTCACATTAATATACAATTAAAAGTGAAAGTATTTGTAATACTACTCTAACTAAATTATCCAAAGTGTTGGTTTCTTAATGGGCTTTCGTTCAGTTGGGAAGCCATATTTGGGTTGTTAATGAGCCCAAAAGCTAGTTACTCTATATCCTGCCTTCCACATATGACACATCACACATGTATCATGTATGGTCTTTCTATTGGGTTGTCACATAGGATTTTAGATTTTTAGTACTGTAAGTTTAGTGCAAGTTTGGAAAATTGGCCTGGTCCAGTTGGTTTTTTTGGACCTCTATTTTGACTTGGTTCTTGGGACCATTAAAGTATAAAACAGCCCCAAGACTAGTCTATTCTGAGGTCCGAACCAGCACAATACTAGGCCCATCACCATGAACAAGTAAGCCTAGCGACAATTGTTATGCCGTCACATACACTATACTCTACATTCACATACACTATACTCTACATTCACACTTTGTAAACTCCACATTCACATACACTATACTCTACATTCACACTTTGTAAACTCCATATTCACACATTACAAGATTATATGTTTAGTAACTATATTACCACTGTTATGCATTCACACATTCAAAACTCTATATTCACAGGTCTTATACTCCATATTCACAACTTGAAAACTTCACATTCACACATTACAGGGCTACAAGTTGCTAGAACTTCTTAACTCTATTACAGATTCACACATGCATAACTCTACATTCACAATTTCTATACTCTATATTCACAATTTGAAACCTTCACATTCACACATTTCTGGGCAACTCTACATTCACACAATCATAACTGTACATTCACGATTCCTATACTCTACATTCACACTTTGAAACCTCTACATTCACACATTTTTGGACAACTCTATATTCAGCAATATGTTTACTAATTTAAAAAAAAAAAAAAAAAAAAAGACAAAAACGACGTAGTTTTGGACCCAGGTCCACCTTGCAAGGTGGACCTGGGTCCACAGCATAATTTGCCACCTAGCGATATTAATTTTAGGGTGTGTTTGAAAAGCAGAAAAATGACTTCTGATAAATATTTTCTGAAAAATGAGTTATTTTTCGGAAAATGAGTTCATTTTCGATGTTTGGATGTACTCTGGAAAACTGTCTGTGTGTGCTTGGTTCATTTTCCAGAAAATGAGTAGAAAGTGTATAATTATATATTTTTATTATTTTATTTAAAATATAAAAATATATAAACTAATAATATTTATTAGAAATTAGAAATATTTTTTTTTTACAAAAAAATCGGCACAAAGCCATTTTCCGTTTTCGGAAGTCATTTTTCGAAAAAATGACCTCATTTTCCATGGTCAACGGAAAATGTTTTCCGTTGACCACATTTTCTGGATGCTACCAAACACCAAAAACCCAGAGAATGATTTCCGAAAATCATTTTTCGGGTTACCAAACACACTCTTAGCTCAAAATCGATGGACTGACTTGTAAGACCAATAAATTAATGGGTTAAGGCAAAAAGTCAGTTGTTATACCGTGGACCATGGTCTAAAAATGACATTGTTTCTTTAAGTAAAGAAACGTCAGCCATTACATTTTAACAAATCTCGTATTTTTTGTGTGTTCATAACAAAATGAAATTACAGTGTCTAAGATGAAACTGTGTCGCATATTGTGTTTATATTATCAAACAAAACTGTAATTGAATTGAATTGATACTTTAGTTGTGTTTAAATGAAACTGCAATACGTATAAAATGAAACTGAATAACATGTCTCACATATTTAGTGTATATTGTTAAATAGAAGTGTAGTTGAATAGAAATGATACTTTAATTTTGCTGAAATGAAACTACAGTATGTATAAAATGAAACTGAATAACATGCCTCACATATTGAGTGTATATTGTCAAATGAAACTATAGTTATATCGAAATGATATTGTAGTTGTGTTATAAATTTGTAATGAAACTATAGTGTATACAAAATGAAACTGAATAACAGTTTCACATATTTAAGTGTATATTGTCCAATAAAGTCGTAGGTGAATTAGAATTATAATTTATTGGTGTTGTAATAAGATTACAATATGTATAAAATGCAATTCAATAACATGTCTCACTGTAATAAGACTATTGTAGGTATAACATTGAATGAAACTGTAGTTGTGCTGAAATGAAAATACAATGTATATAAAATGAAACTGAATATATTATACAAGCAGAACTAATTACGCGGAGTTGGTGCCATTTCTTTTCATGAAAAGAAACGGCACTGTTTTGGACCATGGTAAAAAAGCTAATTGAAGGTACAATAGTCCAAAACTAATAAAATTGATGGCCAGTAAGGAAAATTTTATTGGGCTAGTTCGATACGGATAGCTGCTTAAGACCACTTTTTGATTTACAAGCGAAGTGAGGCAAATTATATTGCGAATCATGAATACAAGTTCATTTTTAATATATTGAAGGTACATTATTTGCATACTAAAAGTTTATTATTTGATAATATACCAAATAAAGTAAATGAACATTTAGTGTATTAAATAATAAAATATAAAAACAGATTATAATTATTATATTCCAAATGTGAATAATTTTTTTTACAGAGTATTTGTTAAATTTTTAAATTAAAATAAATCTATTAATATAAAATTTTTATTTTATACAAATGTACATGACTATTACATTTATGTTTTTGAGCTAAAACTTGAAAGTGGAGATTCAAATTGATTAAAAATGTTAAAATTTTTAATTGACTCCAACTCTGATTAATAAGTCTAATGGCTTGAAATTTTTAAATTAAGACAGATTTTTTTAAAAAAAAATTGATTAAAAAATAAAGTAAATTACTCGAAATTGATAAGCCTAATGGCCCATTTATTTTCTACCTTCTTTGCCTCTCCTATGTTCGGAAACCATTAATGCTACCCATTTATTGTCATACACCCTATTTCCTTGAGGGTGTGGAACATGGTCGACATAGTTGTCTAGAATATGAATGTAATATATATTTTTAATATATTAAAAATACATTATTTGTGTACTCAAATACTCAATATACATTATTTGATAATATATAAAAAAAATTATGTACTTTATGTATAAAAGTAATATATTTTTAGTACATTAAAAATGTACTTTATAATTATGATTCACATAAATATGTGCGCCATGATCTATGAATAATGATTATTTTTAGAGTCACTCTCTCCCATTTTATTTTCTCAACCAGTTTCTGACCTTCACACCGAATTTAGTTTTGATTTTTCTTACAAGTTGCAACTTCTCAGACATAATAGATATCAAACAAATCCGAGACTTTTTAAGTGATGAAATTGATAAGAGGCTTCATACATGATAATTTTTATCTTTTTAAAGAAAAAAATTATTTTTTCTATTTTCCTAGCTTGTTTACGACTCCATCTAGAAACTTGATCTGTCCAACCCTTATTTTTTCTATTTTATGGTTAACCCTTATTTTCCTTTTTGGAAGGAAAAAGAAAATAATAATAAAAAAATGACACTTTACCCCTGAATTATATGCATATAGCGCTTTTCTCACTAATTATTAAAGTATTCACATTAGTCACTCAATTATTTTAAAAGTAAAGATTTTTTCCCATTTTATGTTAAATAGATATTTTTCCCTTAAAAATAAGTATTTCATTTATTTTTTCTTTTCTAACAAATTATTGCTTATATGTAAGGATAACGTCCATAGTTTGGTTCAAACAACTCGGACACTGTAACAACCGGATAGAAATCATAGGGACGATTTTGATTCCGGTTCCGAATTAGAAAAATAAAATAAAATAAAATAATTGTTGAATTTAGATTATTTTAAAAATCTATAATAAATTTACAAAAAAGAAAGAAAGAAAGAAAGAAAGGTTCAAACCGGTGTTTCAAACCAAAATCACTGGTTTCAATTTATAATTTCTCAGAACCGTGAACTGGAATTGAACTGTGGTCATATCTACTTATATGTTGGAATCAAAATAAATGTAAAAAAGAGCATACACGATTTGTAAATATTATAATTATAATTTTAAGCCAGTATTAGTAACATTACTCTTATAATTATAACTAGTTTTTTCTATGCGCTTTGCGCGAAGACTTGTGCCCAATATTTAAACCCAATTAGTAAATAATTTTGAAATAGATATAATGCATTTTTTTTTAGTTGTCAAAGTTCCATAGATATTCGAGTAAAATTTTTGTTGTGTATGTATTTGAAATTAATACAAGAAATTCAAATTCATTGTGATGAATATATTCCACTGTAATTTTAAGGGTACTCAACGTTGTATTACAGTATTTTTGTCTTTGAAAATGAATAAATTTTTTTTAAACATAAGTCTTTTTTTTTTTTGTTTGAGAAAAAAATATAGTCTTATTCCAATTAGAGATATATCCCTTATAAATTCATATTCATATACGGATATACATAATACTTGATTTCAACTATCTCAATTCAACAACTTTAAGAGATTGATATCCAAAAATCTTGTCTCAATTCAACTGCAAATGCATTATGTTGTTGTTTGATGGACAATTTTAATTATCCTCGTAAGTGCACGATTCAGTTGTAGCGATAGTGTGCAATAGCAAGGGTCAAACCCACATGGAATTAATGATATGCAATTTATAAACTTTGAAAATAATTACTTGAATACAATAAAGTAAAAACTGATAAAATAACTTGGAGCAATAAAATAATTGAAAATCAGAACGAACGAGATAGCATGCAATTTAGTAACTAACAGGAAAAAACTAATAAATTAACAATGAAACAAGGCACCAAATGATTAAAGGCTAGGAAAATGAATCAATTACCGCTATTAATCCTGCAAATTAGAATAACTTGCCAATCGAATTAAGGGTTCGTTCTAACTATTATCTGACTAATCCGTATGGCGTCCAGATTCAGTCACGTACTCTAACGGTTCACATGCTTAAGACATTTATTTAAACCGTTAAAACCCATTAAGCCAGGAAGAACTTACGGAATACCCGATTTACGAACCAAATAAATAACTTAATAAGACAATCAAACTATTTATTTTTTTATCTTACAGAGCATTAAATTACTAAGCATGGCGTGTACTTAATAATTCTCTCAAACAAGACTAATTAAAGCTAAACTGGCCAAATTCAACTTAATTAATCGCAACCCAAATTATAAGATAAAACTTAATTAATTGGCAAGATTAAACACAAATTAATGCATAGACTTCATGGCAATATCATCATATTCCTAGATTAACAAATCATTTAAATAATTAAGTAAAGCAGCACAGTAACAAAGCTTATCAATTAGCAACAGTATGTAGATTATATTTCTCAAATCAATCTCCACTCACGCCCAACTTGAGAATTAAAGACTTAATATAAATGTTTACAATGAATTAAAGGGAAAGGAGACAAAACCAGGAAACCCAAAGTGCACTAATACTCTGCTGATGAACCAGAATAGCCGCCGCCGAAACCAAAAGAAATCAAAGCTGTGCAGAAGATTTCAGCCGCTACGTGCGTAAATGGAATTAAAGCTGCTGGACTAAGGTAAATTACGAAATTTCACAAAGTGAGTTGTACTGGAAACGCACAATGGCCGAACGGAATTCGCAGGAGATGGACTCCGAAATTGATTCGGAGTGAATTGATGATTGTTTCTTCAATTTGGTCACAATTTATACTGCTCAGCCTGCGCTGTCATAGCCGACCCAAATGCATTCAGATCTTCTTTCTCGTACTGGCCTCGGTTCAATCTCCGCAAAAAGAGTTGTTCGACCAAAACAATTATTTTTACTAATTAGATGAAATACATCTTATGTAAAGTGTAAATAAATTAGAGTCCAAATGTAACTAGTCTAACTTATTAAAATCTTGCTGACCATGTACTACTAAAACTATTATTATTATTATTATTTTACTATTATAAGCATGATTACTACTATTTATAAATATTATTCCGTAATTAAAAAGCGTAACAATTTAATAGGATTAAGTAGAAAAACATTACTAAAAATAATAATTATTAAATTAAACACTATAAAATAAAGTATAAAAATCGCACTCATCATTGTTCATTTATAATATTAATATGGTAAGTTTTTCATTCTTCAATGGTAAGTTTAAATTCATTTAAACTTACCATTGAAGAATGTAAGAATACATATACATACATACATACATATATTATTGAAGTAAGAATTATAGAAATGATAAATTATTAAATATAACTATGGTAATATTTAATTAAAATATAAATGAATTCAAACTTACCATTGAAGAATGTAAGAAAACATATTGTGTATGCATGTGCATGGTAATTATAATGTGGAAAGATAACAGAAGTTATAACGGTAGGGATATTTCTGTCCAAAAAAATTATGTAGTACAACTTTTATAGCATAAGGTACAATAAAAATTAACGGAAAAACGGACATAAACTAGGGGTATAACTTGGATTGAGACTTATTATGTTTTTAGATTATAATTATAATTATAATAATTAATTAGTATTAATGAATCTTTGTGTTTGAGTTTTAATTATGTTACTAGCATTACTTTAAAATTATAATTATAATATTTACAAACGGTGTATGTTCTTTTTTACATTTATTCTGATTCCCATATATAAGCAATAATTTGTTGAAAAAAAAAAAGAAAAATAAACGCAATACTTATTTTTAAAGGTAAAAATGTCCATTTAACATAAAAGAGAAAAAAAAAATCTCACTTTTAAAATAATTGATTAAACTATATATGAATAATTCAGTGAAAAATTTGCTATATATAGTATTCACGAAGAAAAAATGTCATTTAAAAAAAATAGAATAAAATAACAATTAGTATTACCTTGGTACGTGGTTCATGAATCTAATCACCGAAGCAGCCACTATATGTGGTTAAATAACCATATAATTGCATATTATATTGTACTAATTTATTATATTATAGATTTATAGCTAGGCATACACATAGATGCATGTAGTCTTTTAACAATTATGACGCCCTGTGGATGACGAGGCATCACGCATGCAGGTTGACGAAGTTTCGTGCCTGTGTCACAACCTTTTTAATTTCCAGAAGCTTATACGTTAAATTAGTTGAATCTATATAATTACTAAATAATAAATATTTAATAATTGCGAAGAAATTAAAGCCGTTTCACACTTTTCTTTGGAATGCCTTTTTCTTCTTCTTCAATGTTGAGGAATCTATAATAGCAACCGAGATATATTAAATTTTTTTTTTTTTTTGAAAACCAAAGTAAAAACTCAGATTAATTATTGAAGAAAACCGAAATACAAGTAGGTGGGGTGGAATCCCAAACCCCGAGATATATTAAAAATTAATCACACTGTATAAATAAAAATAAAAATACATGACGTTTATGATATATTAAATATAATTTTTTTAAAACAATATGTTCAGATAGTAAAAAATAAATGTTTTTAGTACATTATAACCCATCAATAGTAGCTTTTCAATAATTCGGTCAACTCTAATTAGGGTGAGACTCCAGCTTTGATGTCATTCATATAAAAGTAATAGTAGTAATATCAGATTGTCAACAATCCATAAGATACTACAAGTTTGGTTTGCTGAAAAATATTTGAAGGGAAATAGAATTGAAATTCCATGGAAAATGAATTCCAAGAAAATGAATTTCATTATTTGGTTGGTGGAAAAGAAATTATTGGGAATATGAATTTCATTGTTTGGAATTGTAAGGAACAATGAGTATAAAGACAATTATACCCCTACACAATAATAACAACAACAATAATAATGGTAATTAAGAAAAGTTGGTGAAGGCATAATTATATTGTCCCTACTTGTACGTTTTTCATGCAAAACAAAATACCAAGGGGCCCATGGAAAATGTTTTCCTCATTCTTGAGGAAAATATTTTCCATGAACCAAACATAAGAAAAACCAATTTTCTCAAATTCAAGGAAAACATTTTCTAGCGAACTAAATATGCCCTAATGGTGCCTTGCAGACTTAATTCAGTCGTTTAAAGGTCACTCTATAAATCTTGCTATAGTGATAGAATGAAAGTAATTTTCACTATGATTAGTCTAGCCTAAATAAGAAACCTAATGTAAAATAAAATAAAATAAAAAAGTTAGTGGGGACTGGTTTTACACCTGCCACATGGCCAATAAAGCAAGTCAATTACCGTACTGAAGAATGCTCCCCACTTATCTTCCATTTCAAAGTTTCAAACACTCCACTGGATTGATTGGTTGGAATGGCTGCTTTGGCTGCTGCGGTTTTCTTCTTTTTCCAAAACATGTTTTTGAGGTTGTAGCTTCTCAATTACAATTATAGGCAGCCATGTAATCATTTTCTAATCAGATATTTTCATTTTAATTTTGATTGTGAAGTATATCAGTAACTTTATATTTAAGACACAATAATTTTATTATATTTTGTTATCGACTATTAAAATGGTCAAAGTATTCTATATATGTTAGTTGTGACTTGTGAGTTGTATATGTACATAGGAAGAGTGATACTGTGATAAAGTTTGTTGTTGGTCATGCTCATGAAATTAAATCCAAAATTCATTAAATAGTAAATAAAGAATTATGTAAATTTACTTATTAATTTAGATTTTAACAAATGATTAAGGGTAATAAATTCTAAGATGATTGAATAATATTCCAAACTAAACTAGTCAGATTTTGATAAATAATAGGGAAAATGGCATCTTTAGTCCCTGAGTTATAGGGGTAGTGTAGACTCAGTCCCTAAGTTATGGCTGTATGCGAGTTTAGTCCCTGGACATTAAATTTGACGAAAAAATTTAAAAATATTCAAAATTTGAGGGGTAAAATAGGAAATTCACATTTTATTATTCTTCTTATATCAAAACCACTTTTACAACATTATTTTTCACTTCTTAGCCTAATTATTTTCAAGATTTTTCATTTTTAAAAGCATTTTAATAACTTTCAAATGACTTGTTAGGAACCTGACTCTCGTATAACACACTTAAAACTTAGCACAAATAAAGAAATGCATGATCATTGTATTTAGGTGTATGAAACACACTATCTTAACAAGTTTTTATTTTTTTACTAAGCAACAAATGTAATACAATTAAAACTTTTGAGATTTTTTTACACACTATCCTATCTCAAAAGTTTAATTTTATTACATTTGTTGCTTAGTAAAAAAATAAAAACTTGTTAGGACAGTGTGTTTCATACACCTAAATACAATGATCATGCATTTCTTTATTTGTGCTAAGCTTTAAGTGTGTTATACGAGAGTCAGGTTCCTAACAAGTCATTTGAAAGTTATTAAAATGCTTTTAAAAATGAAAAATCTTGAAAATAATTAGGCTAAGAAGTGAAAAAATAATGTTGTAAAAGTGGTTTTGATATAAGAAGAATAATAAAATGTGAATTTTCTATTTTACCCCTCAAATTTTGAATATTTTTTAATTTTTTCGTCTAATTTAATGTTCAGGGACTAAACTCGCCACTTTGTGAATAACTGAGGGACTAAACTCGCATACAGCCATAACTTAGGGACTGAGTCTACACTACCCTTATAACTTAGGGACTAAAGATGCCATTTTCCCTAAATAATATTTTATGACTCTTTAATTGTCACGATGACAATAATGAATAGTTGGTATTGAGTTAGTCATGTTCTCCAAATATGCTGAATGAAATAATAATGAGTATTAATGCTTTATATCTTTTTTTTTTTTGAAATGTAAACGTTGCTATTCCATTAATTCATAATATAAAACGTTTACATCAATGATCAATGAAATGGTAGACCATTCCTTACAGTCAGACATAGAAACAACTTTTCTAATTATGTTATGGAAAACTTGAATCGCAGACTGTTTCATAACTAGGAAGCTATGTTCCTTCAAGGAGCTTAAAGCTTCATCAAAGATCTGGGTCTTCGTCATCATTCTTTTTTGCTCGCCCAGGATAAGATCAACACTTGCCGAAACCAAACTAAACGATTTATACTAATGAAAATGAAAAGCTCGTGAAAATAACAAGAGGAAAAATGCTCGTGAAAGTAACGAGAGGAAAACACAATAATAGAGAAAATAAAAAAGTGGGTAAAATCAAAGTAGTGTTGGGAGTTCAAGACTACCAACACAAACCCCAATACCTACCTACTATTATTTTATTCAAAGGGAGAGAAAACGGAAGAAGAAGATCTGTGGCGGTGGTCGGAGGCGGACGGAACTGCGACGGTAGTCAGGGCGGAAGAAGAGCGAGAGCAAACGTAGAAGGTGACCAAAACCGCCGGCTCAAAGCTCCATTAGAGCTCCGGCCAGAGGCCGGCGGTTGAAGCCGAAGTTGAGCAGCAGAGAAAGGCGTTTGGTTTTAGAGAGAAAAGGGAGGCAACATTATTAATGCTTTATATCTCACTAACTGTATTTTCATTTTCATCTTTTTTTGGATGTATAATGGAGTGAAAAAAAATCAAATTTATAAATACTTTGTCCATTAAGAGTCAGCATAGCAGGTAAAATGATAATGCCGCTTCAAGTGATTTAAAAAGACACCAAATATCGATATAAAGATCGGGCTCTCTTGTAATTATTTGTTTTAATTTTCTCTCTTGATTTTTATTTTTATTTTCATTTTCGTTCTAATAAAATATTCTTCGATCTCATTTCACCGTCATATTTATTATCATTAGTCAATTCAACTCATATTTCTTTAATAATTTTTTCAACATTGTCATATAATTTTTATATATAGATTTTTGTATTTAATGGTACTTTACAACTAAGGGTTTGTTTGGAAATACGAATTATATTTTCTAGAAAATAATTTTAGAAAAATGATTCATTTTCAAGGGAACATTTTCATTTTCTGGTGTTTATTTGAAACCTAAGAAATAATAATCTCTTTCTTTTTGGCTTAAAGTCATAAAATTATATTTTGTTCTATTTTTTTTTAAACAAGAACATAAATATATTATTAAGTTATTTCTTATAAAATATTAATTATCTTAATAATGATGATAATAATTATTATTTATGTAGACATACACTCTTCAGATCGGGAAGTACGAGCACATACAGACCCACTTGAGACCGAGAAGTACACTTGCGACACCCGTAGGGCAAGTAGGGTTGCTCTATTTTTTTTTATTTTTTTTGCTCTATAACCATATCATATACATATATATTCTCTCATTATATTTTCCTACATATTTCCTATATTCTCGCTATTCTAACAGGTAGTGTTGGCCTGCCTTTGACTACCCAGAAATCATAAAACCAACAGGGTCCATTCAGGTGTGAATAATGATTAATTACAAATTTAGTGATCAAAACACTGATAGTATGACTCTCTTTTAAAAGTCATAGAAAATTTCATTGGTGCAGATAGTCTTAAGTTGATTTTCGAAAATGATCAACAATCAAACAATGGTGTATATTTATTTATCAAAGTGGGGATTTTTTATTTAATTTATTTATTTTTGAAATGGTAAGTAAGTATGGAAGCGAAGAATATATGTTGGGTGTCTGTGTATTTATTACAGTATAATTAAAAAGAAGAGGACGAAAATTGTTTTCTTTGTCCGGCACTAACACTGCATTTTCTCTGTTGCTGCTTTAAATTTCGTTTCGTAGCAGATTCTGTGTTTAGAAAAGTATGATCCATGAGATATTTTTCCTTTCATTTTCAACCCCTTATCACTAATGGTGGGGTCTTATTTTCTTGACCAAATTTAATTTGATACCAAAAACAAGAAAATTAAAAAGATGGTCGGAGGAGGATATACTGTAAGTTCATATATAATTCGGAAATGATAAGGAAAGTTCATATGTAGTATAAAAACCTTTTAATTCGTTCTTGACTCATGACTGTTTACTTGGACTTAGAAAAGTTCAAAGCAGATGGAATACAATGGAAAAAGGAGAAATTGCAGCTGTTTTCTCATTTCTTCTTAAAAGACAATGAACACGACCTATGACAATGCAAAAATAAATAAATACATAAAAATTTGTCAAAAGATACATTCGACCAGAAATAGTAGACTTAAGAATTCGGAAATTAAGGTTGTTAAATTTCTTTGAGAGTGCGACACATGTTCTCAGAAGGTTACCCACCACCATATAACCTTAGATTGCCAAAAAAGAAAAGAAAAAATCTTTTGGTTTTGAATAATAATTTATCACTCCAAAATACCCATCAAGAAGATTTTATTTTTTATTTTTGAATAAACCCATCAATATGATTTTTAAAAAATGTAATTAATAATCAACCGGAACTAAATAATTAAGAAGCACCTTGAAAATGGTGGTTTATGGATAAGTATGATTATCATTCCTGAAGATCACCTGTTTGATTATTGCTAATATTTTTTTAGTTAAGCTTGTAGTGCAATATAATTTACCTTTTTTATATGATTTACTAAGAATAGTGATTGCGAATTTCACTCGTTGTTTGAGAAAAAAAAAAAAAAGCAAAAGAAAAAATCAATCAATAGAGTAAGGAAGGTTGTTGGATCATCCTTAAGTATTTCTGATCTACAGTGATCCCTCTCCTACTGCCCCGCCGCAGTATGTTTGTACATACTTAAGGGTTGATTTATTTCAATTATTCATTTTTTAAATTTTAATTTTGTGTTTTCGATTTAAAAAATATGTTTATTACCAACATTTATTTTAAAAATTTAATTTTTTGACTTATAATATTATAAAAATAACACAAGTATTGAGCATATACTATCTCTAATCTCTAAAATCTAATAAGAGTAAAAATTGTTAGCTATTAACTAAAATTAAAATTGTGTTGGTATTATAAGTTGTATCAAATGTTTGTTTTTCGTGCTATTTATTATTAGACATTGCAGTTCATGTATACGAGTTCGTTAACGGGTCGACGTGATAACGATATGAACACGATAAGACTAAACATAGACACGGCACATTAAAGTTAACCGGTTCGAATTCATAACATGAACATGAACACGAACACAATTTGTAAACAGATTGACACGATAGATATCTTTTGTTAACAAATTTCAGGTTGTGTGGACACGATGTGACATGAAACTCGTTCAAACTAGCTAAATCTATTAATGCTTAAAAGAAAAAAAAAATTTGAAGTAAAGTTACATAATACACGAATGTTTAAAACTACATGAGTAAAGCATTAAAGCAATAAAGAATAAACCGATGAATGCTATCGTGGTCTTTACAAGTATTGAATGAATTGCTTATAAGAAAAAATATAGTACTGGAGAAAAGTAATACTTTTACATTAAAATGTAAAAGTACTATTTTTTAAAATTATTGTATTTTTTATATAAGTAATAAACATTTTATTCATGATTTAGTATTACATTTGTTAGTATAAGTATTACATTTAATCTTAACTCGATATCGATCTCACACAAGTTTTTACTTTTTCTTTTTGGATAAAAGAGCTATAAAGCATTTGTATCTTATTTGGTGTGAAATATATGCATTATTGGCTTATTGTTAACAAAATATTTCTGATTCATTTATTATAGTGTCAATGTTTAAATCTAATTATAGTACAAAAATTATCAAAAAAAAATTAATTAATTGCTTTTGCAAAAAGTAAAATCTAATTTTTTTAAAACACAATACCTACTAATTCAATACATTTTTAAATTTATGCTACATAATAACATTTCTTATCATTAATAATTAAAATTCAATTTTCTAATAATTATAAGATTTATATATTTTTTATTTGTTTCGATCATTTACTTTTACCAACTTTTTGTATCCAGTGGGCATTAATCAATCACATGTGGTGCATATTTACAACCAATATTAGATAATCATAAATATGTAGTCTAATATCAATTTCAACATTAATTGATAGAACACATCATTTAATTTGATAACATTAATGTGGCACATTCATCAATTATGTACAAGTTTACAGATTTTGAGTGATTTTTTTTACAGTTTAATGCTTAAAATATATACTTAATTAGTTTGATTAAAGTATATATAATTTATAATTCCAAATCTAGTATATTGTGCAATTTTAATATTTGATATACAGATAAAATTTATAACAAACTATAAAATAATTAAAAATATATGAACCAATAACTTATTGAATCATTTAAATTTAAAAATTAGTTTAGATTTTGAGCTTTTATTCAAATAAAATTAATAAATTTTTAGACATGATGAGATTTAAAATATTTTTGAATATGTTTTGTTTGAGTTAAATATATATAATTTTTATTTTTGAATCGAATATATTTTAAAATTTATTCCACAACATTTAATATCTAAACCAATTCAAAATTATGTCATTTATATAACATAACTAAAAATGTCTGAAGCAATAACCTATGATGTTCACCCAAAGTCTATCCCTAGTAATTGGGTTATATCTCAAGTTAAGTAGATTATGTTAGTATAAATATTTGAGAATACTGAGGATGCAAGACTGTAATAACTAATAAGTAAGAAAAAAATGTTAATGAATATAATCTTAAAAAAATAATGATTTTTAGTGTTTAAGATTAGAGTTTAATCTTTTAAGGATGTGAATATATGTGATGGGATGACACCTTTTTAAGGGTGGGATGCTTGATTTGACAATAATGTGATATTTTACTATATTATTTTTGTCTTGTTGGTACTAATAATCTTGTTATGCCTCAGTCCTAACCACTTATTCCCAAGTATCTTTAGTCATAATCGTTATAAAGATACCCACTTGAACAGACGTACTATTGACGTAATATAGTGCAATTTTGGTAAATATCATCGTCCTCATTTTATTTCAAACTGACTAACAACAATTAAGGATGTTTTTGGTTCGCAAATGGGAATCAGAATTGGAATGAGAATCGAATATTTGGTAATAGTAATGGGTTTTGGTGAAAATATTTTGCATATTTGGTAGCGCAAACTATATCGTGGACCGCGTATCAAAACGACGTTGTTTTGATTAATAAAAACAGACAGATGAAACTACTTCCGTTTAGCGCCATTCACTTTCAGTTCATATACACTGCAGTTACATTTCAATATAACTACAGTTTCATTCGATAATATAAAAACACAAATGTGAAACTGTTATTCAGTATCAGTTCATATACACTGCAGTTACATTTCAACACAACTACAGTTACATTTCGATATAATACGGTT
Organism: Ipomoea triloba; assembly: GCF_003576645.1. Taxonomy (NCBI): domain Eukaryota; kingdom Viridiplantae; phylum Streptophyta; class Magnoliopsida; order Solanales; family Convolvulaceae; genus Ipomoea; species Ipomoea triloba. Next base: position 3,464,498 of record NC_044918.1, read on the forward strand.
TCATACGATAATATAAAAACACAAATGCAAAACTGTTATTCATTATCATTTCATATACACTGCAGTTACATTTCAACACAACTATAGTTACATTTCGATATAACTATAGTTTTCATTCGATAATATAAAAACGAATGTAAGGCACTATCTTTTGAGATGACTTGTAGTATCGGTGACCACGGTATAACGATTGATTTTGTAGTAGGGTGTAGTTGGAATGAGTACCAATATTGATGTTTGGTTGTGTATGACCCTATAATGAGAATAAATGCTTTAAAAATACAAAAATAAAAAAATCAAGGTAACTGATCCTAATATAATGACATCCAACGCATTAATATGAACACAAAAAAACAAACAAAACAAAACAAAAATGTAAAAGTACTAATCCAAACTTAAAAAATTAGATTATTAATAAAATACAATGATACTTCTATTTTTAATTGGGGAATGCGATTTTTAATTGAAGTGGATCAATAATAATAATAATAATAATAATAATAATAATAATAATAATAATAATTTATGATTTATTATAATTATAATTCTTTATTGTAGTTTTCTTTTTTAAAATTTTTGTAGACTGGCTTGAAAACCGCATGAGTGGACTCAATTGAAATTTATAACTAATTATTATAAAGCTAACGGTGATGAAGTTAGATTTAAAGATTAAAATGTATGTTGAGAGATAAATATATGTCATTATGCAGCATGTTTAAATTCGCGAATATTTGAGCTTTACTTTTATGTTTTATATCGTCGTACTAGATTGTTAAAATTAAAAGTTTAATACAATAATTTTAAAATGTCAAAAAACTTTAGTTAAATCCATTTAAAAAAACTCATCAATGACATGAGATTTTAGAGTTAAGGGTAAACAAATTTTAACCAAATAAAAATTCAATCAGATTAATTCAATAATCCAAACAAACTGATCCGATTGACACCCCTACATAACAATGGGATCCGTCTAGGTAATGTATGCATAAGTTGCTTGACAGGCTCACGTGATCTCATCAATTTTATGCAATTAATAACATGTTTGAAACAAGATAAATTTGAATCTCAAAGTTAAAAATTCTTAATAGTTTTAGAGGTCGGTGAATGATGTAAAATTATAAATTACCGGATGGTTTTCAATTGTTGTACGTAAGTTAAGGGTATATATATATATGGTCTATGAAGCATTATTTTCACGGAAAACATGCACAAATGATAGTACGTACGTGTTAGTTTCCAGACATGTAATGAAAGAAATGAGCACGTATCATGCTTCCTCATCAAACACGCAGGAATTCGTCAAGTAGAATTGAAGTCATCATAAAAGTATGCCCAAGCAGACATCCTTTTCATGCATCATATATAATAAACTGCAATGGAGACCACAAGATTGCTGGATTGACATTTAACATTTTTATCGCCTAACAACCTCACCTCGTCATGTGAAATGGGAAATATAATATATTATTCTTGTACTCCGTATATATCTACCTTTAATTTTGATTTGATTTGATTTGAGAGTTGACTATACATAGGGGTACGACAAGACATACATAGTACATTATATAATGCAAAATTATTGATGTTTGAATTGATTGGTTCAATTCTAGCATAATTAGTTGCTAACGAACGACCTACAATTATATACATTATATAAGGAAAAAACAAAAACCCACCCATAATTTTTATATTCATAACCGATTTGATTTTCTGATCGAGTCAAATGTCGTCCTTGAAGAAGGACTGGTGAATGGCATATATGCATCTTCGCTGGGAATGAGTTGTAATTAATTTTTTGTGGTTATGTTTGAATGGGTTCGTTCAGAAGGTGCGTGTTGCAGTTTGAGATAGATGTCGTAGTTTGACACGATTGACACTTGTTCTTATTAATGCGTATTAACACCGAAAATAATTATTGACCAGACGAAAGGTAGTTACACAAATTAAAACAAAATGTTTTTTTTTTTTTTTGTTTTTCCTAAAATTTTTATGTATTCAGTATAAAGTGTGTCTGGACATTAAAGATCACTAATTATTTATACATATATAGTTGGCAACATGGGATGACTCATGTGCAGAAAGTCTCTCAGGTGAAAAATGGTGTGAGATCTGAGTCGTTGATCTAATCTAGATCAACAGCTCAAACTAAAGAAATTAAAAAAAAAAAAAAGTGCTTCCTAGGAAAAAAGATGAATTCTTCTCCTACCATTGTTGAACGAATGCACTGTAAGGTTCAAAATTACGCACCTTAAGTTTTAAACTAACACACCTTAAGTGTGAAGCTAACGCACATTAAGTGTTGATTTGGCACATCTTAAGTGTTAAAATGGTAAAATGGTGCACATTAAGTGTTAAAATGATGCACCTAAGTGTTAAAGTGGCGCACTTCAATGTTAAAATAACGCATCTTAAGTGTTAAAATGATGCACCTTAAATGTAGAACTGGTGCATATCAAGTGTAGAACTGACGCACCTTTAGTGTTAGATGGAGCATTTTAAATGTTAAAATGACGCACCTTAAGCTTTACAATTACGCAGCTTAACCTTTCAATAATATGCAAAATTACCATAATGTCACTGCATTTTTTTTTAAATCTATCTTCATTTTGGGCTATTGATTTTGTTGTGGAACACTGGGAAATCAACTTTGCCATATTAATCGTGACCATAACGAGGTTGCTAATAGACTTGCAAAAGTCGCTCATCGGAGGAATTGCGATTGGATCGAGTTCTTTGAATCACCGAACGAGGTTCGTGCGCTTTTGGAAAATGATTATTGTGCCAGAAGGGCTTTTAGTAGAAATAGCCAGTGATTGTAACGGTTTACCCCCTTCCCCACACCCAAAAAAAAAAAAGACAGTGGCGCTGATTGTTACGCAAGTATAAGAAAATGAAATTATGCATTTGCTAGTAGTTATAATTTTTGGTGTAATAATAATTACTTTTTTTTTTGAAAACTATAATAATAAGTACTTAATATTACAATTGATATCAAAGCTAAGGTCACGGATTCACGTATACCTTGAGAGATGGTGGTGCACCTAGACTTCCTTGGCACGGATCTTTGAGCTGGGGTGTGTAAGAACAAATAATAAAAGGTCAAAAGTATGAGTCCACTAAACTCCACTATGACCTTAAATCAGGGATACACTAACACCTAAATTAGGGATCCACTAATTTATGTTTTGTTCTTATTCAGAAAGTGGTGCAAATAATTAAGAATAGGAAAATTTTCATGATTAGTGCATTGATGGAATGCAACTATATAAAGGCCATCAAAATCCCCCTCACTGCTTGACATAAAGTCTCATACACCATCTGAGGGAGTTGAGTCAAGTGAGAGAAAAATAATCAGGAAGCTCAAGCATCTGGAGCAGTTCAGGCAATCATCAAACAAATAACTATGGCTGGAGGTTAGATCCTATATATTTCATATACTTCAGTTTTAATTCTTACAGTTGGTATCAGAGCAAAAATATAATCTCTGCCTAGTTATTTGTTTGAGTATGTATGCAGTTGAATATTATTATTCTGTTAAATGCATACATATATTTATGCTTTGCGATTTTTCCGTATGTACATATATATCTGGATTTCATATGTGTATATACATAAATGAAAATTTATTCGAAATATTTTTAGAAAATATTGTTATGTGTTTTTCGAAATATGAATGAACCAATTTCGAAATAAATGTTATAAAATAAACCTACTGCCTTTGGATGGAATCGACGCCGGCAACCTTCGGTGGACGGCGACGGCGGAGTGACGGCGGCGCAACGCGACGGCNTCACTAGGAAGCTCATTCTTTTTAAGACGCCCTTTTTCTAAATAGTCCACTAACTCTGATCTTTTAGGTTCTGCAGTCTCAACTTGTGCACAATATGCATCAAAATCATCCCAAGTATGTGTAGAACTTTGGTGGCTGACTTGGCTCTCAAAAGCCATTGAAGAACCTAGTGTAAAAGTTAAATTGTTAATATAAAATAATAAAATAAAAATAATTATTTGGTTGATTGTGCAAACTGCAAAGTACCTGCCGGACTTGTAAAAATTCCTTGGTTGATTGATTTAGCAACATACTCTTCATAAAGAGTATTAATGATCTCCTTCACTTTTG
>NC_044918.1:3472279-3479392 GCF_003576645.1 Ipomoea triloba
TCACCTGTAGAAGCTGTCGGAGTTTGTACTTTAGTTTTGAATAATGGTTTCGTTTTGACACTAGATAAGACATTTTATGTTCCTAGTTTCTCTAGGAACTTAATTTCAGTTTCTAAACTTGTACCCTTTGGATTTAAATTTGAATTTAATGCCAAGTATTTCAAGTTGTTTCAGAATTCTACTTGTATTGGCACTGGTACATTATCTGATGGTCTTTATCGTCTTAACTTAAAGAATGTTTCAATTTATAATTCTTTACATGTTAAAAACGGCACTAAACGATGCAGTATTAACGAAAATTCCTCAATGTTATGGCATCGGAGATTAGGTCATATCTCCCTTGAGCGTATTAAAAGATTAGTAAAGGATGGAGTACTTTCTACTCTAAACTATACTGATTTCGAGACTTGCATTGACTGCATTAAGGGTAAGCAGACAAACAAGTCAAAGAAAGGTGCCAATAGAAGTTCAACGTTGTTGGAAATTATTCATACTGACATTTGTTGTCCTGATATGGACATGCATGGTCAGAAATATTTCATCACCTTCATTGATGACTTCTCAAGATTTACCTATGTGTATTTAGTTCATAATAAGCATGAAGCATTGGATGCCTTTAAATTATTTAAAGCTGAAGCTGAAAACCAATGCAAAAGGCAAATACAAATAGTTAGATCAGATAGAGGTGGTGAATATTATGGTAGATACACTGAAAATGGACAAGCACTAGGACCGTTTGCTAAATTTCTTCAAGAGCATGGGATTATTGCCCAATACACCATGCCTGGATCTCCGGATCAAAACGGTGTTGCTGAAAGAAGAAATCGGACTCTTTTGGATATGGTGCGGAGTATGCTGATAAACTCCACACTTCCAAAATCGTTGTGGACTGAAGCACTTAAGACGGCAACGTATATATTAAACCGTGTTCCTACCAAGGCTGTCCCTAAGACACCTTTTGAGTTATTCAAAGGTTGGAAACCGAGTTTGCATCATATGCGTATTTGGGGATGTCCGTCTGAGGTGAGAATATACAATCCACAAGAAAAGAAACTTGACCCGAGGACAATTAGTGCTTTCTTTATTGGATACGCACAATCTTCTAAGGGTTATAGGTTTTATTGTCCATCACATACTACTAGGATAGTGGAATCAAGGAATGCTAAGTTTCTTGAAGATGACTTGATTAGTGGGAGAGATCGATTTAAGAACTCAGTTCCTACTTTCGATCACATTGACTCTCACCCTTCTACGTCATCTACTAGAGTTGTACTTATGCGCAGTGTTCCTTTATTAACACCCGCGGTTATACAACCTACCATTGATATTCCACAAGTTGCTGAAACTCAACAATTTCAGGAATTACAGCAAATTCCTGAACCGATACAGACTGAACTGATTCAAGAACTACCCTTAGTTCCTGAAACGGTAGTTGCCCCGCAACCTTATCAAGGTATCAGTGGTCCAACATTAAGACGGTCTACTCGGATAAGACGTTCAGCATTACCTAGTTATTATGAATCGTATCTACAAGAATCTGACATTGGAGCTGAAAATGATCCTGAAACTTTTTCACAAGCCACAAATTGTGAACATTCTGATTTGTGGTTAGAAGCCATGAAAGATGAAATGAATTCCATGAAGAGTAATGGAGTTTGGGATCTTGTTGAGTTACCTAATGGGGCCAAGGCTATTTCTTGTAAATGGGTTTTTAAAACCAAAAGAGATTCATTAGGTAACATTGAAAGATACAAGGCCAGACTTGTTGCTAAGGGATTTACTCAAAAAGAAGGAATCGATTACAAGGAGACTTTTTCTCCTGTATCAAAGAAAGATTCTCTTCGAATTATCTTGGCTTTAGTTGCACATTTTAATCTTGAGTTGCAACAAATGGATGTGAAAACTGCCTTTCTTAATGGTGATCTAGAAGAGGAAGTTTACATGAAACAACCTGAAGGATTCTCTTCTAAAGATGGTGAAAATTTAGTATGCAAGCTTAAGAAATCCATATATGGCTTAAAACAAGCCTCCCGCCAATGGTACATTAAGTTCGATGGGGTTATTTCTTCATTTGGTTTTGTTGAGAATCCCTCAGATCATTGTATATACCATAAGGTGAGTGGGAGCAAAATTTGTTTTCTAGTTTTATATGTGGATGATATCTTGCTTGCCACTAATGATATGGGGATGCTTCGTGACGTGAAACAATTCCTTTCTAAGAACTTTGATATGAAGGACATGGGTAATGCATCTTATGTCATTGGCATAAAGATTCATAGGGATAGATCCCGGGGCATACTGGGTCTATCGCAAGAAAACTATATAAACAAGGTTTTAGAAAGATTTCAGATGAAAAATTGTTCACCAAATGTAGCTCCCATAGCAAAAGGAGATAAATTCAATATGGATCAATGCCCTAAGAGTGACCTGGAGAAAGAATCCATGAAGACTATTCCATATGCTGAAGCAGTTGGGTGCCTTGGATACATTCAAGTATGTACGAGACCAGACATTGCTTTTGCTGTTGGAATGCTAGGACGATATTTGCAAAATCCAGGTATGGACCACTGGAGAGCTGTAAAAAGAGTTTTAAGGTACCTCAAAGGTACTAAAGATTACAAGCTTGGATTTAGACAGACAGATAACTTGGATGTTATTGGATATTCTGATGCGGACTTTGCTGGCTGTGTTGATTCTCGAAAATCGACTTCTGGGTACGTGTTTATCATGGCGGGTGGGGCTATCTCATGGAGAAGTGTTAAACAAACTTTAATAACTACTTCTACTATGGAAGCCGAGTTCGTTTCTTGTTTCGAAGCTACTTCGCAAGGTGTGTGGCTTAAGAATTTCATCTCTGGGCTTAGGATTATGGATTCCATATCTAAGCCGTTAAAAATCTATTGTGACAACTCAGCTGCAGTCTTCCTAACTAAGAACGACAAAAGTGGGAGTCGAAGCAAACACATCGACATCAAGTTCTTAGCTATTAGGGAGCGTGTTAAAAGAGAAATTGTGGTCATTGAGCACATTAGTACTGAGTTGATGATAGCAGATCCCTTGACTAAAGGCATGCCTCCATTTAAATTCAAGGATCTTGCTGAAAAGATGGGACTTTCACCCAATTTGTAATTTGTATATATACATTCAGTTTTAATGAAATTCTTTTGCATTCAGAAATTTTCTCATTCTAGTATGTACACTTTAAATTTATTGAGAAAATATTTCAGTCGGATTTGAAATAAACATAAGGTTTATTTTCATTAAGTTTTTCTTGTTTCCTAATTAAGTACTTAAAGGCAGTTTACATTTAATCATAATAGATATTACTCGCCCTAATGAGGACATATCATTATGGTTAGTGTTATCTTGTACTTTGAGTTTGATATTTGCACCAAGTGGGAGAATGTAAGAACAAATAATAAAAGGTCAAAAGTATGAGTCCACTAAACTCCACTATGACCTTAAATCAGGGATACACTAACACCTAAATTAGGGATCCACTAATTTATGTTTTGTTCTTATTCAGAAAGTGGTGCAAATAATTAAGAATAGGAAAATTTTCATGATTAGTGCATTGATGGAATGCAACTATATAAAGGCCATCAAAATCCCCCTCACTGCTTGACATAAAGTCTCATACACCATCTGAGGGAGTTGAGTCAAGTGAGAGAAAAATAATCAGGAAGCTCAAGCATCTGGAGCAGTTCAGGCAATCATCAAACAAATAACTATGGCTGGAGGTTAGATCCTATATATTTCATATACTTCAGTTTTAATTCTTACAGGGTGTAGTTGATCTCACTATCGAACTAAACCACTTCAAGCAAATGGCCAACTCCACGGGTTGAACTCAAGTACACGAGCCCAGGAAAACAACTCTTTTGCTAATTACCTCACTTGCTCACATGTCTGCAGGGTCGTTTGTTTATTTGCGTGACCCTGTACTGGTAAATAAGTGAAGCCCTATCAAGGATCTGCGAGTCGGTCTCACAAAAAAAGTCACTAGTATATACTATGATATATAATCGATTAGTATTATAATTAGTACTCCATCATAGTTAATTGTTATATATTTCTTTGTTAATTAGCCGTGATATATTGTATAATATAATCATTAAATTGTTAGAAAATCATCATCTGTGAAATTCAAATACAATTAATTAAAAAAATCACCAAGAGAAGACAAATACTAGGAATGTGGTGCATAACAACAAAGGACTTTCGTTGATCTTGTGATTAAATTTCAATGGAATTTAGAATTCATAAGGTTTGCAGTAATCTCTGAAAATTATTATGAATTCCATTTTGTTCTATTTAAATTCTCCCTTGTAATTTCCTGGTAATTTCATGGTCATAATTTTAATTTGTAGGAGAAAATAAAAGAAAAGACTGAAGACTCCAATTTTCTTCTTCTTCTTCTTTGTAAATTAGGAAACCCATATGGAAAGATCTGGGAAAAATGCAGGTAAGATCATAGTAATACTGAATGGACCCCTAAAAGAAGGCAATGAAAATTATTTTTTTTCCTTTTTCTATTGTTATTCCTCCTTTCCTAGGATTTGGTGGGTGATAACGTTTCCACACTTTCATGTAAAATGTCCTTAAATTCCTTGTACGTACTATAGTTGTTCTAGAAAACAAATGTATACAAAATTCAAGTCAAGTAGGCTTAGGGTACGACTAGCTTAGACAATTCTAAACTCCATTTCATTAGATTAGACAATTCTAAACTCCATTTCATTTGGTAATAACGACGATGTTAACGTTTGTTTTTAATATTCAAGAACTGCATATAGTAATTGAATAGCCGCTCCAAATAACTTATGGTCAAGCCGCATAACTCTAGCTCTCTCAAATGAAAGATAATGGGTTCAAAAAATGAACCTTTAACACACTAAAAATGAACATCCAATGTATTGAAAATGACCTTTCATTATACAAAAATGAACATTATGTCACTAGTCTACTTTACAATAATGTGTCATGGTCCATGGTATAATGATTGCTTTGAAATAAAGTAAAATCACCTATAAGATCGTCTCATGCACGGATCCTCATCTATGAGATGAGTTGAGTTTTTTTTTTTCATAAGTATTACACTTTCCTTCATAAGTATTATAATTTTCTTCATAAGTAACTCTTGAACGCTTAATATTTATTTTAATTTAAAAAGATTACATTTTCCATCAAAAGTATCAAAAGTGTTACATTTCTCTCATCAGTAACAATCAATCAATTTATCCATGATTAGTATTACATTTTTCTCATATGTTCAACCCCTAAATATTATATTTTGATTTGAAATTATTACATTTTTTCTCAAAAATATTACATTTTCTCTTAGGGAAAATGGCACTTTTTCCCCCTATGTTATGTGCATATAGCACTTTTCCCCCCAGAGTTATTAAAGTGGCAGTTTATCCCCCTCAGTTATTTTAAAAGTGGTAGTTTTTCCCCTTGTAACATTAAATTGACATTATTGCCCTTAAAAATAACTATTTCATTTATTTTTATTCCCCAACCAATTATTACTAATATGTATGGAAGATTATGGTTCGATACGAACCTAATCGAGCACTGTAGCAATTGAACTTAAATAGTATGGACGGTTACGGTTACGATTCAAAACCCAAAAAATAAAATAAAATAATTGTTGAATTTAGATTATTTTTAAATAAGAAATAAAATTATAAAAATAAATAAATAAATAAGTTTTGATTGGCGGTTCAAAATCGAAAATTGGAACCGAACCGTACCGATTTATCAAAATAAGTGTTTGATCATTTTCACTATATATGACTGTGTTTCAGTTCCGTTTCACGGCTCAACAATTATTTAATTTTATTTTTTCGGTTCTGAATCGTAACCAGAACCGTCCATACTATTTCGGTATGATTGCTACAGTGTTTGGTTATGTTCGAACCGAATCGTGATCTTCCATACATATAAGTAATAATTTGTTGGAGAAGAAAAATAAATGAAATAAACATTTTTAAGGATAAAAATGTCAATTTAACATTTCGGGGGCGGGGGGGGGGGAATGCCACTTTAATAACACAAGGGAAAAAGTGCTATATTATATGCACATAACATAGGGGGAAAAAGTGTCATTTTTCCCTTTTCTCTTATGAGTAACAAACAATTTATTTCATATTAGTATTAAATTTTTGGTATTACAATTTCATTTTAACACAACATGCCGCACGAATTCTCTCATAGGAGACTCAACCTTGAGATAAATACTGCTTGATCATATCAGGATATACATTTTTGAGGTTTTCCACAAAATACAAAAATAAAAAATAAGTGACACTAATATATAAACTATGGTGTTTGGGATAATCACTTGATCAGGATATACATCTTTGAGCTAGGTTTTAATTTCCACACAAAATATAAAAATAAAAAATTAAATTGACACTAATATATAAATATGGTGTTTGAATTTCGATAAACACTTGATCAGGATGTACATCTTTGAAGTTTTCCACAAAATATAAAATGTAAAAAATAAAGTTGACACTAATATATAAAAGTTTTAATTGATTTAATCGGGAGTTAATGCATCTGAAAGTTTTAACATAAGTTTTGAGATATATCAACACAATAAAGGATCTCCAACTAAGCACCACCTTAGATGGATTGAACTAATAAAGAATAAAACAATCTAACGGTTATTGGCTAAACTTATACAAGCACAACATGCAGTGAGATGATTGCTTCGAGTATTGATTGCTTAATTAGGGCTAAATACAAAATCATCTTTAGTTAATTGTGGCGCGCGCTTATTTTTGAATTGTTTTTTTTTTATTGGTAGTTAAACTTATTATATTGTTGACTTCGTTTTTTGTGTTTTTTTTTGTTCGCCTCTTGGTTGGTAGTTAAGAGTATTGATTACTTAATTAGAGCTAAACACAAAATATATATATATATATATATATATTGGGTTCCCCTCATGGTAGTTAAACTTCCCATATTAGCTGTTGATCTCTATGCATATGACGTTGACTGATTGAAGACTCGGACATATTATATATTTATATTTATGATTTAAATACATTGCATGCACATACGTGATGCAATTTTTTTACTCTTTTTTTTTTTTGGGGGATA
>NC_044918.1:3480497-3575413 GCF_003576645.1 Ipomoea triloba
GGGGTGGGGTGTTGGAACATTTTGTTAGAATTGGAGGCATGGGCGGTGTAAAAAAAATTAAGAATTACGGCGTACATGTTTAGACTAAATGTTATTGTTTTTTTTTTTTTTGACAATATGTATTGCAATTTAATACTCAAAATATATGCTATCACTTTGTTTTTTTTTTTTCATGTATGAAAAAAAAAAGGAGAGAATTACATATTTAAACTAAAAGCTATTATTCTTTAAGTTTTTGACAATATGCATTGCAATCTAATACTTGAAACTTTTGCAATCACATTGTGTTTCTTAATTTTTTTCATGTATGAAAAAAATGAGAATCAAGTGGTTAGACTAAAAGATATTGTAGTCTAATTTTTTTGACAATATGTATTGCAATTTAATGCTAGAAATTTTTGCGATCACCTTGTGTTTCTTCATTTTTTCATGTATGAAAAAAATGAGAATCATGTGTTTGGACTAAAACATATCGTTCTCTAATTTTTTTTGACAATATGCATTCCAATTTAAAACTCGAAATTTATGCTATCACCTTGTGTTTCTTCATTTTTTCATGTATGAAAAAAATGAGAATAATGTGTTTAGACTTGATGGCTAAATTAAAAATGAGTCCAAAATGATGGATGTGTAGGAGAGGAGGCGAATGAACCCATGCTAGGCCGACCCTGAGGTCGGCCCAAGGTGGTCTAACCCGAGCTCATGGGGTCAGGTCGGCCTCGGTGCCCAAGGTAGACCTCAAGATCAACCCAAGGTAGTCTGGCCCAAGCCCAAGAGGTCGGGTCGGTAGGGTCCAATCGGTTGAGGTGGGCGGAAGATGTGGTCAAGCCAACTCCGAGTGGGTAGCACCCGATTCGCGTGGGCTAGTTGCAAGGAGAGTCCATGTATAAAAGCAAGTTCTTCAACTTGATTTAGGACACAACTTGTCTTATCCTTACATTTTTTGTACTCTCTTTAAAGTCATTATATTAATACGAACACTTTGTCTCTTTCGAACCTTTTACATCGTCTTTAATTTGTATTATTTTAATTTTATTCCTTTAATTCATCGGACTTAGTTTATTCACACACAAATGTTTAAATTAAAAGTTATATATTATTCTCTAATTTTTTTTCGACAATATGTACTGTAATTTAATACTCAAAACTTATGTGACCACCATATGTTTCTTTATTTTTTCATGTATGGAAGAAAAAAAAATACAAAGAGACGTATTTAGGATGGGTTATTTGACTTTGACCAACTGTTTGAATATCCAGATAATGGGGAAGGAAACATAGGTCAATTACAACTACCCTTATTTTGGCTGGAGGAACACCAACACCAGCGAGTGGTTAAGAGTTGAGATGGTCGAGTTAGTCTAAGGTGCTGGACTCTGGTCCGAAAGGGTGTGGGTTCAAATCTCACTCTCAATGATTTCTAAAACACTTGCGAGTGGTATATAAGGTTGTAAAAATAATTATAGTTATGGTCAAAATAATCTTAATTCAAGATGTGCGTCACAACTCACACACATACACATTGTTTTTAAAATTGATCGCTCATTCTCGATAGTGCTAGGAACGTTGAGGTGTCTATTTCTTAACACAAAATATTTATAAGATCTAGAGTTTATATTTCATATAATAGCGAATTTTGTTGAGTTTTTACACAATTTTTTAAGCAAAGCATCCAAGGTGGAGGGGAGAGAAATAAAAAAGAAAAAAAAAAACCCCGTTCTGCAAGGTATGTGATTTTTCAGAAAAAGTGGGTCCCATGGATATTTAAACAAAATCCAAATGCACGCGTGAAGAGCACTTATGCGCCCAGCTGGGCGCCTACGTAAATGCTCTTCACAACATTTTTTTTTGTTTTTTATTATTATTTTTATTTCAGTATTGTTTATATTTTTTTTCTTTTATCATATTTTCTCTTTCCTAATCGCACTTACAAAAACTCTTCAAAAAATCCCACTGTTAAGGATGGCCTTACCGGCAGGCACCATGTGGCAAGGAAGGCATCAAGGAGCAGTTAAAAGGCAGGCACCATGTACTATATACATTATACAGCAGAAACATAGATTCCCCTATGCCTTGAGAGAAAATATCTATGATACATAATTTAAAAAGTTGAATTGTATTTATATTAATGTAAATTTATATATATTTTTAATGTAATAAAAATTTTCATAAACTCTATTGTTACTAATTTATTGGGTATCTTTTGAAAATTAATTTTTTATTTAATTTACTCATTACTTTTTTTTAAAATGTATAATAGAGTATCTATATACACTTTGACCTCGCCTAAATTGAAAATAAATCCACTCAAATTAATACTTCAAAATGAATACTCTTTTTTTTTTGAGAAAATCAAAATGAATACTTAAAATGTCAATTTTTATAATATGTTATACATTTAAAATTAATATTTTTAAAGGAAAAAAAAAAAGAAAGAAAGAAGAAGATGAAGGAAAAAATTATTATTCTGATAGATTCATGGATTTTTTCTATTAAACATTATTAATGGAGAAAAGGGTTTTTTTTTTAATGTATATAATTTTATATGAACTTAAACCACAGACCATAGAAACAAGATCACAGTACTAGGGTGTCGGGACTACCCCACTGTACTATATTACGTATATGAGCTTCTTTAGCTAGTAGCCAACCACGTACTCGTGAAATATCAGTTTTTTTTTTTTTTTTTTGAAAAACACTATTTAGACTCCTAAGTTATATTTCATACTTTTACTCCTTTTACTCCTTTACACAAAAGTTTGATATTGATACTTTTCTTGAGACTCACAGAATGAATATAACCTATCAAATCTGGTCACGTCAAGAAGTATAAGTGATAGAGTAAAAAATGGAAGTCCATGTATTAGAATTTTTTTTAAAATCGCGAATTCACACTGCGGAGCAAAACCTATATTGTCTCAAAACTCAAAGTATTTGGTGCAACAAAACATACTATGCATGATTATATTGTGTACAAAAAGATACAATTGTTATATCATGGACCAAGGTTTATATTAGCATTGTGAACTCTGATACAAAAATTATGTATCTTCACTTCACGCATTCTGTATTTACAGTTAACAGTTTCTGTACATGTAAACAAATAACTTGATGATTGTTGACACATAATATGACAATTACAGGTACAAAAACTCTCATCTGCAAGTACAGAATGGGTAAACTATAGATACATAGTCTGAATGCTATTTTTGGACTAGGGTCTACAATGCAAGGTAGACCATAGTCCATGATATGATTTGCCAAAAAAGATAGTGATACTCATAGACACCTAAAAGAATATAGAAAATTTTAATAAGGTGTTGAGATTATATAAATAAAACTTATCAAGTACTTTGTGTTCAGTTGGCACATATGTAAGGTCTTAGTTTATTGAACAGATACTACACAGTAATAGAGTCGATAATATTAAAATATATATATATATATATATATATATATATATATATATATATATATATATATATAATTTTTAAAAAATGAATTTTTTAAAGCAAAAACTGTGGGTAATTATAGGAGATTTTTACAATATCCTTGCCAACAATGTGTTTTTGACACCCCCCCCCCCCCAAAAAAAAAAAAGGAGGGGGGCACGGGGACATTTTTCTTAAACTTATAAAAAAAATAAAAAAACTTTTTCTAATGAAGTTGGTATAACCAAAATATCCTTACTTTTTCAATTTTGGAAGTAGGCATTGTAAAATTTCCATATAAGTTGCCGGCAACGTGTTGATAGTGAAAGATTATTATTTCCTCTGTTTATAAGATAACAAGATTCAAATTTTGTAGTATGAATGTATTAATATTTTGACACAAACGTTTCGTGTGGCATTTAGAAATTAGCCGCTCTTCATTTATAAACTACAAAGAAAATTCAATTAGCTAAGATATTTATTGCATATTTAGAAACTAATTATTCATTTAGCTTCTACAAATAAAACTCAATAAGACATGTATTACAGTCGTTCACAAAATAAATTTTAAGATAATAGGAATATTATTTCATAGGTAAATGAATATGCAAAGAATAGAATAAAATTTTATTTTATTGTTTTATTCACTGAAAAAATAGACTTTAATGCTATTCATTGTTTGGTTAGTTTAATGAATAGAAATGAAATATGTGTTTAAAAAACATAAATACTCATATACAAAAAATGCATTATTATTATTATTATATAAGATTTTTAAATAATGTTATTCTATAGCAACTACAATATTAAAAAAAAAAAACTAACAAATATACACACATAAATATTACGTAGAATTTGCATGAGCAAGAAAAAAAATATAAATTATATATGAAAATATAAAAGTTGTGAATGAATGAATTTCTAACAATCCTAATCTATCATATGTATATACAAACAAATATTACACATAATTTGCATTAGCAGGAAAAAATATATAAAAATTATATATGAAAATATAGAAATTGTGAACGAATGAAATTCAAATACCTGTTGAGGAGCTTGGATATGAAAGAGATGTGTACAATTGATTGAGAGTGTTGTGATATGAAAAAAATCTAAATTATGTTTAATTAAGGGTAAAATAGAAAATAAAAAAAATTAGCATAATCTTGAAAACTCAAGAATAGATTAAATACTAAGGGATCTAGTAATAGCTATTCCCATACAAGGAGAATATCTCATTTCTGAAACATTATTTTTGAGAATAAAAATCATTACCAAATAAAAAAAATAGGTCTATCTTTAAGAATATCATTCCATTTAAAACCTATTCTGCTAACCAAACATAATAAGTCTCAGTTTTCAAAAAAAAAAAAAAATATTAAGTCTCACAACATTAAATATAGCTACTAGTAAATAGGTGGGCAGAAACAACTAAAATAAGAAACTCCAATTTTATAAGTCTTCTTAGCCTTCAACTTTAAAAATTCTTCAGCATACAAATCTTAACAAATCTTTACACCTTTACTTTTACACATACGTGTCATACGTAACAAATTTGAATAGCATGAATTAACCCCAATTGCTAATAATTCAACTTAACATTGGTAACTTTATTAATTAAATTAGTATTTTCACCCGTAGATTTCATGTACATTTCACGTGCGTTTCATATGCGTTGCACGTACATTCCATAGAATGGATTTGCGCAATTATATTATTATACCTTAAGTATAAAAATATATAGATAAAAATTATCATATTTATTGAACTATTATTACCATAATAAATATTAGATTTTATATAGTAATAGCTTGAGAGTTAATTTGGATGGAAAGTTATAAAAGTAGGACTTTGTTTGTATTAATAATATAAATTTCATTTTAAATAAAAATTAAATTTCTGGAACCCTTATTTTTTCACAATGCATTTTTATTACTAGTAAAATTTTTGTGTGTTTATATCTAGGGGTGTAAATGAGCCGAGCGGTTCGCGATCTGCTCACGAGCCGCTCGGTCAAAGCTCGGCTCGAGCTCGGTCAAAGCTCGGCTCGAGCTCGGTCAAATTCGAGCTCGAGCGAGCTCGAGCGGGTCGTTTAGTAATCGAGCCGAGCTCGAGCTCTAATGTCTTAGGCTCGTGGCTCGTCGAGCCGCTCGCGAGCCATATAAATAAATAAATAAATAAATAAATATATATATATATATTTATTTATTTATTTTTATAATATAATATATACATATAAAATTATAGTTTATTTTTAATTGAAACATGAATTTAAAATTAAACAGGTAAAATTTGAGCTCAAAATCAAACTCGAACTCGAGTTCAACCCTGATCTTGAGCTCGAACTCGAGCTCGAGCTCAAGATCGAGCTCGAGCTCGAACAATTGAGCTACTCGAGCCGAACTCGAGCAGCTCGAAAATTGGCGAGCTCGAGCTCGAGCATCAATTCTTGAGCTCAATCGAGCTCGAGCCACCCTATGCTCGAGCTCGGCTCGGCTCGTTTACACCCCTATTTATATCGCTTAATTAAAGGCTGAAATATACTCTTTTAGTCACAAGGCATTCAAGCCAAGTCACTTAAACAAGGGTATGTAAAAATACTTTGGGCAGAACTACTCCTCAAAAGGATAAATTATACTATGGATCATGGTCCACCTTACATTATAGACCATAGTCCAAATTACATTTAGATTATGGCCATGTTTAGTAAATGACTGTTAGCTTATTGAGTTAGATGGTATGTTTAGTTGATAACATTAACTGATTATAGAAAGGTGTTTGGTAATTATCTCTTAGCTGATAGCTGTTTGGTAATTTTTTTTCTTAAAAAACTAATTGAAAAAGTTTTTATAATTTTAGTATTTTGGAGTTACAAAAAATCGATTAACCAAATACTTATATTGATTTTTTAACTAAGTCAAATAGTTAATAGTAGTCAAATAAGTTAAAATTGGATAGGCTAACTATTTAGCCAAACAGGGCAAGTGTGTTTATAGTTAACAAATTATGTTCATATAAATAAATGAAAAAAAGGGGTCAAATAGGTCCCTAAACTTTACACAAAAAGTCAATTAACCCCTTAAATTTTTAAAAAGTGCAATTAAACCCTCAAACATATTATTTTTGGTCAAATAAATCAAAAGGTTACTGGTAAAAAATCGCTGGAAAACGTCACCAGCGACCAGAGCAGGTTGCCTTCCCCGAGAGAAGGCGACCTTTACTGGTCGCCTTTGCTAGAGAAGGTGATCGGCGACGACTCGATCGTCGTCGCTGGTGCTGGAAGTTATCGTCGGTCGCCAGACTGATACAAATAACCTATAATAATATGTCATTTAACTGTTTTTAGGCTTCATTGACTCAATTTGACATGTTTGAGGGTTATTGCTCCTTTTGAAAAGTTTAGGGACTTAATATATGTTTATATGTTAATTGCAAGTACATAATAATTACTTAACATATTATGTGCTTGTAGCAAATAAATTATTATTCTTCAATTTATTTATAGGCACATAATTTATTAATTAAAGTCACATAATATGCTAACTATACACATAATTTTTAAATCAGAATTTACAATGTAAAATGAACTCTGGTCCCTGGTGTAACAATTGCCTCAAAGGGGGATTGAATGAGATTCGACTTGATAACTCTCACATCACAAGATGCAAACACCATCAAATAATGAAAAATAAAGAATAATTTATATGTGAATGGAGAGATTGTTGAGCGTGTAATATATAAATATAAGAGTTAATTTCATTGTTAGTCTTAGATTTATAGGTGACAGTTTATTTTTAGTCAATTTTTATCAGAATATTCTTATTTAGTTCAAGTATTATTGTGGCATGATCATTTTTTGTCATCTGTCAATAAAATCATTGAGATGTCATTAAATACAAATGCATTTAGATCTTTTTTATACAAAGTATGTTAACCCACTATATTTTTTTTATGTTTATATTTTTTAGGGACATTTAGATATTTTTATACAACGTAGGCTAACCCACTAGTTATGTTTATTATTTTTGTTGTCATTAAATACAAGAGCAGATTTCATTTAGACCTTTTTTATACAAAGTGGGCAGATCTCATTTAGATCTTTTTTGGCACGTAACTATTTTTTATTTTTTAGTACTTATCTTTTTTCTTTTTTTTTTGAGATCCTTTTTGGCACCCACTATTTTTTTTTAGTACTTCTCATTTATATCTTCTTTTTTTTTTTTTAGTACTTCTCATTTATATCTTTTTTTATACAAAGTACGTCAATATTATTTTTTCAACCTACTGAAGTATAAAAAAGTTAATACCGCTACCTACAACCTCTCATATGGGGTGTAACTTAGTGCTACAAACTACAATGTCTTGTTAAATGTCATTGTATTTAACGACATTTAAGTTGTTTTGTTGACAGCGGACAAAAAATGATCATATCACAATAATATTAGGATCAAAAGTGAATGCTCTAATAAAAATGAACAAAAAGTAAATTGTCGGTTATAAATCTAAGACATCGTAAATTTAGACTTTCAGTTGACACGGAATATATCATTTAGATCTGGAAGGATAAAAAAGTTGTTTAAACGATATGTGACTCATTTAGATTATGTGGTTGCTAAGTGTGAAGTGACCGGATGGCAGGCTGGGGTCAAGCAGCCAAAAGTGTTTTATGTGAATACCATTTACTGACTGTTTATTATATTTAATTCTTGAATATGAAAGTCAACAGTATTAGTTCAAACTATGAACTTTGCGAATATTGATAACATTCACTGCGAGTTTCCGATTAATTTCCACTTAAACAACCATGGCAATGGCCATGGGCCCCAACAACCTTCCTTCTCACCAACTATGTATATAAATACACCCCCGCTCATGGCTTTTCATGAATCCTATCCACGAGAACTCATCTTTCTTTCTTAACAAACACAATTATTTTCAATCTTTAATTTCTTCGGTCGACCAGAAATATCCTGTTTCCAATCCTGTCTGGAGATATGGATAGACTGCCAAAATGTGGAGCAAATTATGTGCCTCTCACCCCCCTCACTTTCTTGCTCAGGGCTTCCAAATGCTACGCCGACCGCAAATCCGTCGTCTACGGCGGCGTTAGCTTCACGTGGCGCCAGACCTACGACCGCTGCTGCCGTCTCGCCTCCTCTCTCCGAGCTCTCAACGTTGTCAAGAACGATGTTGTAAGTGTCATATTTTTATTAAGTTGGCACACATAAGCACGGGTCAATTTTTCAATTATTTGGTCAAATCCAGCACCCTGTGACTGGCGAATTGTTAGACATTAGACCTGTCTATACCGGCCTCGTCACTATCTAACTTTATTTATTTTCTTATACTGCTACATATTTTTTAGACATTGGATGCTAAACTTGTTTTGTGATTATAGGTTTCGGTGTTGGCCCCGAATGTTCCAGCTATGTACGAGATGCATTTCGCGGTGCCAATGGCGGGGGCGGTGCTGAACACAATCAACACGAGGCTGGATGCCAAGAACATTGCTACCATTCTCAGGCACTCTGAGGCGAAGGTGTTCTTCGTGGACTATGAATATGTGGAGAAGGCCGGGAAGGCGGTGGAGTTGTTGATGGCGGAGAATACTACCCAAATACCCTTGGTGGTTGTGATCGACGATTTGGATTCCCCGACAGGAATCCGCCTGGGCGAGCTTGAGTACGAGCAGCTAGTACTCCAAGGGAATCCCAATATGGTGGCAGAGGAGATCAACGACGAGTGGGACGCGATTACTCTGAGTTACACGTCCGGCACCACGTCGGACCCGAAGGGCGTGGTGTATAGCCACAGGGGGGCGTTTTTGAGCACTTTGAGCTTGATTTTGGGGTGGGAAATGGGGACCGACCCGGTTTATCTTTGGTCACTGCCAATGTTCCACTGCAACGGGTGGACTTTCACTTGGGGTGTCGCGGCCCGAGGTGGGACCAACGTGTGCATACGCAACACCACGGCTAAAGAAATGTACGACGCTATAGCGGTCCATAAAGTCACCCACATGTGTTGCGCTCCTATCGTGTTCAATATTCTCTTAGAGGCTAAGCCGACCGAGCGCCGCGCTCTGGCCGCCCCGGTCCAGATCCTGACCGGCGGGGCGCCGCCCCCGCCCGCCCTCCTCGGGAAAATCGAGCAGCTCGGCTTCCACGTCGTCCACGCCTACGGGCTGACCGAGGCGACCGGCCCGGCCCTCGTGTGCGAGTGGCAGGGGAAATGGAACTTATTGCCCAAAGAGGACCAAGCCAATTTGAAGGCCCGACAGGGGCTTAGCATATTAACGTTAGCCGATGCCGAGGTCGTTACCGACCTTAAAACCATGCAACGGGTCCCACGGGACGGGAAAACCATGGGAGAAATCGTCCTCCGAGGTAGCAGCATCATGAAAGGCTACTACAAGAACGCCAAGGCAAATTCCGAGTCCTTCGTTAACGGCTGGTTCGTCACCGGCGACGTCGGGGTTATCTACCCCGACGGCTACTTAGAAATCAAGGACCGGTCCAAGGACGTCATCATTTCCGGCGGAGAAAACATCAGCAGCGTCGAGGTCGAAAAAGCAATCATGAAACACCCCAACGTGTCAGAAGTCGCTGTCGTGGCCATGCCGCATCCTAGGTGGGGTGAGAGCCCCTGCGCATTTATAGTCGAAAAATCCGCCGGAAAATTGAAGGAATCGGAAATCGTGGCGCATTGCCGGAAAACCCTGCCGGGATTTATGATTCCCAAGAAAATCCAATTCGAGAAAGAATTGCCCAAAACTTCAACTGGGAAACCTATAAAACATTTGCTAAGGGCAAAGGCAAAGACTTTTGTGATCTCAGAAAACGTGAATGAGCCAAGCAGCAAAAGGTCAAACCAAGTCAACCGGGAAAAGCCGAGATATTACGATCAATCTCCGGAGCAAGTTCTCGCTATGTCTCGTCTCTAAATAAATTAAACAAATACATGTATGTATAGATAAACAAAAGCATCATCTGATCTGATCTGATCCAAGTGTTTTGTTCTTTTCTTCTTGTTTTAATATTGCTTAGTATGCAACTATGCACGTGTACCTTTTAATCTTTATGGGTGCTATTTTCGAATCTCTCTAAACAAATGAATTCATATCATCACCTGCTAATTGGTGGTTTTTTATTTTAGTTTCGTACTCTGATCTAGAGACAAACTTATTGATAGTTGGTAACGTTAAAGTATCATCAATACAAATTATGTCCAAATTATTATTAAATTACATCTAGAAGTAAAAAGAATGTAACTATTGGTTAACGGTTATCTCATAAGACTAAGTGAGATGACAAATTATACTATAGATCATCAAGGTTCACTTTGCATTGTGAATTCTGGTTCAAAATGACATTTACATCATGTGTCTGCAGTTAACTGTAACTACATTTTTTTGAACTATGATCGACAATGCATAACAATTGAGATGAGATTGATTAACTGCAACTACATAATTTAACCATGCATCGGACTAGATGACTTTGATGAAGATGACTTCCTTAATAATATTTTTTTTTTCGAGAGTACTTCCTTAATAATATTGGTGTATGTTCCTACTGCAACAAACACCGGTATAAGGGGAAATAGTGTTGTAGTGGGAAAAGGAGTTTGGATGGCATGATAGTGGGTGGTATGTGGTATTATGAAGAAAAGCAATAACAAGAAAGTAAGTGGAGAAATGAGATAACTAAAGTACTCAATAGTATGGGAGCAACAATGGGTACAAAATAATACTGCCGCATTGGGAGAAATAGTAGTCCAATGGAAGAAACTAATACCATTTTTTGGGTGTACTCATGGTTTCCACCGACGAACACAGTGACTAATCTCTTGACTGAATTGTAGGTATATTTTTTAGTAGGATAATTGGTATGGAAATTGACTGCTTCATACCCAATGTCAATGATCAAATCCTTGATGTTTGGTTAAGGATGGACACACTGTATAGGCTTGTGTTGAAAATTTGGATGCAATGAATGGGATGAATTTGATCTCTGATGCACTTATAGTAAAATTATTGTTGTTTGTATGTTCCCTTGGATGATGACATGATTTTGGTAAAATTGAATTTCACATGTGTGGTAGCCAATTCGACTTTATATAATTTGTATAACTATCAACGTCAAACGACTAATTTAATTAAGTATGGTAATTGGATGGGTTATGTGCACGAAAACGAATATGAAATAAACAAGATTTATTTCAATTATTGCTCTAAAAAAAAAGATTTATTCAATTATTGGCACTCATCATTGTGTAATGTGATTAAGAGATATTTAAACTATTAAATGCGAGATTTTCAATTATAAAGTATATAAATGGTTATCTGCTGCAAAGAAAAAATTGTAAGTTGGAGGCTCAGAGGACCTAGTCTAACATCATGCCGTTGAAATGTAGCATTGATTGTAATGTAAGTGAAAATTCATAAAGTTGTGTTTTCGCTACTAGCTATAGTTTTTGACGTAGTGGTAAGCAATTAATCATAACAATTGGTATTAGAGTATATCAAACGTTTGAATTTTTTGACGAAGTAGTAAGTATTGGTTGATCTTGGCGATAACATGTCGCAATTAATTGTATACATTTTTGGCAAATTATAATCATTGATATTCTACTTGGGCTTGGATGTAATGTTTTGTCATCACATTTTCTACACAAATAATAACTTATTTTAAATTATTTGCTCAAAAAAAACTTATTTTAAATTATTGAAATTTTATTTTATATTTATTTATTAAAATTAGATATGTAATTAGTATTAACATATTGAATCTCTAATTAATTTAAAAATGCGTTAATCTTGAAAATTTTTAGTTTTAAAAATGTGTGTTAGTAAACAAATTTTTGAAATTAAAAAAAAAAAAAAAAAAAAAAAAAAAAAAGCCTGGAGAACATTAGTGAAGAGGACCTTTGTGTTTTTGGTTTTTGCTTTCTATCTAATTTTACTTTATCTTAATTATTTGACCACGAGTGTTGAAACAAGTTTTGCAACACATCTTGAAATAGATTATATGTCAAGCAAGTTCTAGTGTTTAATTTTATTAGATCTCACATTAACTAGAGTCTATTTTATCGACTGATGCAAGAATGTGCTCCATTTCAACTAAAAGATTAAGTTGGTAGTTGGATTGCATATTTATATTTATACTAGTTTTATACACGCATTGTGCGAATAGGTTAATGCCCAATGTTTATATTTAAATAAATATTTGAAAGTATATCAATGCAAGATTATATAGGGGAAGTTTATACATGGGTAATTGAATGTCGAATTTTTTTATTTAAATATCTAACTCAAAATATATGAATCCAAGATAATATAGAAAATTCATTATAATTATTACTAAAATAAATGTTTGCAACCTTGTAAAATCGATAGTCTAAATATTTGGTCTAAAAATGATAGTCTAAATAAATACTACTTTTAATTTAAATTTTTCTAAATGCTCTTAATTCTCTTTTGAGTAACATTGTCATTGTTTTCATCTTTACTATTTGTTCTCTTCCTTTTTGTTGGTAGTGTGTTATTTGCAATTCGGATATTGTTGGTAGCATAGATGACAACGTCATGCAGTGAGATTATGATATAGGAGCTATTGACTTTCCTTTAGGTGTTCTGCTTGGGGTTCATTTGGTTCAACCATTATTGTTGAATGAGTTATTGTGGATAAAGAAATCCCTAGTTTAAGAAAAAAGATTAAATAAATTAATAAAAATTTGAAAATTTAAAATGTTATGTATTCCAAAGATATTAAAAGGTAGTTTCTCGCTTCAATTTGCTGGGTAATGGGTTATTTGAGTACTTTCATTGTCAACAAATCCCCCAAGTAGTTAATATGATTGGTTTCAAACTATTCTTTTTTATTTTTTTCATGGTATTAAAGAAATACATATGTATCATTTTTTGGTGTAACTACTAATTTATTTAATTCAATAAGAGTAAAATAGAGTGATTCCGCTTCAATTTGTTGGGTTATTATTTGAGTACTCTCTTTGTCAACGAATCCCCAAATAGTTAATATAATTAGCTTCAAATTATTTTAAAATTTTTTTTCATAGTATTAATAAAATACTTGGTAAATAAATATATAACATTATTTTGTACTATAACTTTGATATTTAATTACAATAAAAATAAGATAATGGACAATATAATGAATATCAATTGATAATTTTGAATGTAAAGAATCTTTGCATGAGAGAAAATAACGACAATATAACTAATGAAATTATTTTTCTTATTTAATTTAATTTTTTGATAATGAATAATTTTTTCAAATAAAGGTATTGTAGACACATAATTCTAAATTAAAGAAATACATATGTATCATTTTTTGTTGTAGCTACTAATTTATTTAATTTAATAAGAGTAAAATAGAGTGAGAAACTTAATTATGTCAAATTTGATTGAGATGAGGTTCGAACCTAAGACCTTTCTTATAGAAATTAATGGGTAAGTTAAAAGTTAACGGAATATTAACGGAGAAGAGAATATTTAACGGAAAATTTAACGATAATCATAAAAGTAAGGTTAAATTAGGTAATCTCTATTAATAATATTAGTCTGAATTATCTTAACCATCTATTTGATTAAATAATTAATCTGAACCATCCATTTGATTAAATAATTTGACCGTTATTTTTTCTACCCATTTTAGGCCTAACTCTCTTTGGCTCTTATTAGTATAGGAGATTTATATTTATATATGTGCAATTATATTAACTTACTGGATAGGAAAAATTGCAACTGTCTTGAGTGTACATTTATATATCATCACATGCATTTTCATAATCATTGATGTTAAGTGCACTATTTACGTGATATCAGATGCACACTGTAGTTTTCCTTCGTACATTTTACTTGCAATTATGAACGTTGCACTTTTAACGATAAAATATTTGTAATATTTAATTAGTTGATCATCACATATCCACATCAAACATCAGTATGCATTTTTAATTAAGAGACTTCTTCTCAATTTTATAATATACACACACACCAAATTCGAGTATATATCCCCAAGTACGTTTCAAATGTGGGCACAAGAACAGCTGATCCAATAATTATGGATGATTTGATTGCAAGAATACAAGGAAGTATAGGACCATTAAATTTGTTGTCCCTGCTTTTTGTTGACGTTTAATGTTGAAATTAAACCACTCTTCAAAAATATCTGTCCTTTTGGTATTTGTCTTCTTAGAGTTATGGGTTTCCCACTCCTTGAAACAATATATATTTTTTGGTATGATTTTGTCTTGTTAAAATTATGGGTTTTCCACTTTGATCACCGAATGATTAAGCAATGGAAGAAATTTAATTAAAACACCATAAATATACCCAACTATTTGTCTATTTATGTTCATACTGTTAAAAATTTTGGCTTACAATAACATTTAAGTGGTCATTTTGTAGTTTAATTTTTAGTGCGATTTACTTTCAGTTTCGGATATGTTAATATGGATTCAGATTCTCACAAGTGAAATGTTTAATTTGATATATTATACTTTTAAAATGGATAATGGATAAATGATAAATTAATTTGATATATTTGGAAACCTGGAAAATGTTTTCAAGAAAATAACTGATTTTTCTGGAAAATAATTTACTTTTTTAATGTTTAGCTGAATGTCATAAGAAATTGCATTTTTCTAATTGTTTTTTTTTAAATGAACATATTATTTAATAATAATAATAATAATAATAATAATAATAATAACAATAATAAGGGAATAATAGTCAAACAGGCCACCGAACTACACACAAAACTGCAATTGGGCCATCGAACTTAAAAATTTACAATTTATATCCCTGAACAACAAAAAATCGTGCAATTGAACCAAATGTGACATGTTTACCTATTAGTTGCTAACATGACAGTTATCAAATTAAAATGATATTTTTTTTAAAATTTTATTTTAATAAGTTTAAATGGGTCATTGGGGTCGATTGTGAAAAGCACAAGGTTTCGTGTTCCAGTAGTATATCCAAAGTTGATGTTCTAGAGCCCTAGAGGTGAGAAAAAAGAGGGAAAACTCACTTAGTCAAAATGCGAGGAGCGATTCGTGTCATAACTTCATCGTATCTTATATTGGTCCTTGTGGCCGATTGTGAATGATTGGAATGACTTGTAAAGGTCCGTTTGAAACTCTCAAAAATGACTTTTGGATTTCCCATTTGGATATTCAGAGAAAATAAAGTTAAAGAAAAAATATTAATTCTAGTCAATGAAAAAAAGACCCAATTTGATAGAATATGTATTTCTAAATTTTAGTCAAAATATTTTTGAATTCTTTATTTTACTGTTTTTATCTTCTCTCTCATATCTTTTTAAACTAGTTTTCGGAATTACTATTACCACCACCACCACCTACTACTACTACTAAACTAGGCAAAAAAAAAAAAAAAAAACAATTTCTTAACTTCCAGCCATATAGAAAAATATAATTTTCTGACCTTCAGCCAAACATTAAAAAACTAAATTATTTTTTGAAAAAATGAATCGTTTTCTGAAAATTACTTTTTGAAAAACATTTTTCAAATTTTGAAATTTCAAGGCGACCTTAAAATCAATTCAATCAAATCTCCTTTTAATAAAAAGTAAAGTTGTCCCAGAGCTTAGAGTAGTTGGTTCGTCGCTTGACTTAAAGGTCATGACTGAAGGTGGCAATGTGAGCTTATTGCACAACTCGCGATTTATCTCTACAGTGATTCTAGGAGCAGGATTCTGTGGACTTATGATTTGTCCGATAAAACTAGCTAGGACAACCTAAGTTAAAAAATTAAAAAATAAAAAATAAAAGTTTTAGATTTTTATGACATGACAACCGTATAGACACTACTTGCAATAATTTGTGTTAAAACCATATGAAAACCACGTGAACAAAGCAAATTTGAAAATGACATTTCTATATGGTCCATGAAGTATAATGAATTTATACCTTGTTTCAGCATTTTTGGTCATCAGGACTCTGTTTGACGAAGCTTATTTAGGAGTTTGTAGTTTATTTTAAACTACTAATAAGCTCTGTTTGATGGTGTTCTCAAAATAAGCTAGTAACTTAAATAAGAGCTTATTTTGAAAAGATACTTTAAGTAGCTTTTCAAAAATAAGCTAATAACTTTTTAACTTTTTTTTTTCCATATTTATCCTTATTATTTTAAATAAATAACATCATTTACCCCTCCCAATTAAAGGTCATTCTCTTCAATACGTTTGGTTGTAATTTCAATTTGACATTTGTGTTTGAACATTAATTTTTGTATGAACTAATCTTATGAATTATAAACATTTTATTTTACTTTATATATTTTCAAATATATGTTCTTACTTTATATTTTATTAAAATATATTGATTTCATTATTTTATATTTTAATATATAAACAAACCTATTTAAATTTAAAACTATTTAAATTAAATGAAGATGTTCTTTTTAGTCTTTTTACATTTATCAGCTTATCAACAAGTTTAATTTTACCAAACAGTTTCAAGCATAACAACTACCTTATCAGCTCTTCATATTTCAGTTCCGAGCTTATAACTTTTCAGCTACTTTTCAACTTTCAACTACCTTTTTAGCTAAGTTTGCCAAACATAGCCTAATACTCCTCTAAAGTATAATTACCCATCATTTTCTCTCTTTGAGCATGTTTGGCATCGTCGTTTACGGGCATGTACTAAAATTTATTAATTAGTGGTGTAAGTATAGTTACCCATCGTTTTCTCTCTTCGATTTTTCTTTCTTTGTTTGTTCTAATTTCATTGACAATAATGTTTTTCTTTCTTCTTATTAGAGGAGGGGCAACATTTACACCACTAAGGTTATCCTTAACCCAACAATTTTCTCACTTTCTAAAATGAGTCATACTTTTATTTTATATTTTATATATAATAATAAAATAAAAAAAACCTTTAAAAAACTATTAAAAAAAAAAAACAAGTTTATGGCACAGCAAAAGCTGCCTGTAAAAGTACAAAGGTTACTGAATGGCACTGTTTTATGTGTTTAGCAAACTTACTAAACACATAGGATAATTAAAAAAAAAAAAAAAAAAATCTATGTAGCATGTTAAATCATCTTGCAAGTGTGTATAATTACTGAGTTGAGGACAACCTAATAATTCAAAATGGCATTGATAAGACATTTGTGAGGGGATATAAATTACTCCGTACAATTTTGCCGATACACTATTGCCAGAGATTAATTTTACAATTTTTTGTACAATAAGGACTACATTCAAATTTACTATTTAAAAAGAAAAACACTGTGACTACATTTACAAAACAGCAATAATTTAGGGACTAAAATTGCGGTTTTTTTTTTTTGGAAAGAAATTGAGCACTTCCTCTGCTGATTATACAGAAGGAAAGGAAAGCAGAAGCAAAAGCATAAAAGAGAAGTGTTCAAATATCAATAGATGAGGCCATTATAAGACCATTAACAAACCTTTAGTAGCTCTCAAGAGTTGTGGAGCTGTTAATGGATTACTTATGTATTGGAAAGTCTTCAAATACACCGTCAATAACTTAAGTGAATATGTTCAACCGATGACTAAAAAAAAAAAAGCAATGCCAGTAAAATTATTATACACAATACTAAACAGTTGACTTTTCCTGAAAAACGTACTCTATTAGAGAAGGTCTTCAAACACTGTAATATTGCCATCACATACACGCAAATATCTAAATCTAAATGAATTTAGGGGGAGGGAGGGAATCAGAATAAGGTGAACAGAAGACAATACTTATGTACAGCATGATGCTGATCTGGTTCCCTCTGCTGGTCTGTCTACAAGAACCATCCCTGATGGATTTTGAGCAGTTTGAGCTCTAGGCAACCGCTTAGCTGTAGAAACACAACCAATGATTGGTCAAAAGGTGAATATAATAGCAATAAGGAAAACACAGAGACAAGCTATGTGAAGTGAAAGAAAAAGTCAAAGGAAAATCAGCTTAACTTGCATGTGCAAGTAGGAAAAAAAATTTAACCAAAAAATTCTCAAACAACAAGAAAGAAACATTTTTTTTTCTTTTTATTTTTTTCAAGCATATGTCAGGATATAAAACAACATATACAATTTGCTAAGGAAACAACTATTGATACAAGTATTTAGGTTCATAATGTTTGTACATATCAATAGGTATGCTTATGATCTCATACCACTATTTTTCCACACACATTTATGTATACAAGTTTGTATCCAGGAACACATTCTCATAGATGACCACAATTTGAAAGTCTAACGATGAAATCGCCAACCAGGATCTCCATATGTGAACTCTTTTGGGTTGTATGTTGACATCAAGGAAAAGTCAAGCATCTAAGTTTAGACAGTGGCAGAGCCACAGCACTGGCCCAAATGAATTTTTTTAAAAAAACTACTAGTATTATGTATGTATTTTTTTAATTATAAATAAGTACTAAATAATTTAAAGTACAAAATTATTAGTTTATTTCTGATACTCCGTATTTGGTTTAATTTATTAGTTATTTTATAATTTATTTATGAATTGATGAGCATGTACATATGCTTGCAACTTGCCAAATTAATCAATGCTGTTAGATGAATTGATTAAATATTGTTAGACAAATAGACAAATGTTCCCAACTTCATACTTAAATTGATGAATTGATGATATATGGATACTCAAAATATGTAGCTAAATTGTGAGGAATGTTAAAATTCTAAATATGTTTTTATGAAAATATATTTCAAAACGAAATCTACTTTTGAAAAATTATCCAGTCAAGATAGTAGATAGTTCAAAAGTTTCCAAGTGTACGTCTTCAGTCTCCCCTGCCCAACATTTTTTCGGGCTCCGCCACCACTAGGTTAGACAAAGTGCTGGACACGTATAGCAATTTCACCTGAGCCCCATGGAGACGGGATAAAATTCAGGGGCATATGTGAACTACAGCACATTCACTTTTAGTATGAAATGTTTGAATATTACTTTGGGCAAGTGTTAAGGATCTATGTATGATTTGTAACTCAGTTGTGGTAATTCATTAATTATAGGATTCCTTATTTCGCATATGAAGATTGAATTGCCTAATTTATGCATTTTAATGTAAAGACCTTAACTCATCTTCTTTTTTCTTTCTGTCTTTTTTTTTTTTCTGGCATTGGAATTGCATAATTGTTTTTTTACTCTAATATGAAGAATTGTATACATTTGACTGGGGATGGTGAAAT
The DNA here is from genome assembly GCF_003576645.1 of Ipomoea triloba. Lineage (NCBI taxonomy): Eukaryota > Viridiplantae > Streptophyta > Magnoliopsida > Solanales > Convolvulaceae > Ipomoea > Ipomoea triloba. Next base: position 3,500,146 of record NC_044918.1, read on the forward strand.
AATTCTTTGCCCCAGTGGAGATGGGAAACACCGCGAGGTTTCTAAAGCTATGTAGGTATCATGTACAATATTATAATACAGTGCACAGAGCACAGAGTATTTTGCATCTTTTGCATAAAAGAGTACTTTCCTTCCTTAAGGTTTAGGGCTTTAGGCAAACAAAATTATGTGCAGTACCACAAACTTGTGGACATAAAAAGAGGTAGAGACATCATGTAAAGTCAATAGTAACAACCATCTAATCTCAAGCATATGCAAACAAAAACAAGTTTAAAAACACTATCAAAAGTTCAGATATGTAAAGTGAACAGTAACTACCCTCTAATCTCAGGATTGCCTTGAAATTTCCATATATGTCATTAATGGAAATCAAACTTACCCTAGCATTGATAACATTGGCTTGAATACCTTATATTTCAGGAAAAAGTTGAAGAACTACACACACAAGAACACAATATCCAAACATTCAAAGCAAGAGGAAACTTAGAATGAGTCCAAGGTAAGATTATGTTTGATGAATTTTTGGTTTCCAATATTACTCATAAACCAAATAACTGTTATCAGTGTCAAGTGGATTGCCAAATAAAGAAAAAAGCTGCAAACATATTTTCATTTATAAAGTCAGGGAAGGAACGAGTAGTATTTATTCCACATAAATGATAACAGAGTCGAGAGAATTAAGGCAAGAACCAATATAAAAAACATTACCTATCTCATAGAAAATATCGTTGACATTAAGAGCAGTTTTTGCAGAAGTTTCCATAAAGAAAAGACCATTTTCCTCTGCATACACTCGTGCCTCCTGCAAAACAACTCACTGTTCACCAACAGGAAAACTACAGCACAAAGAAAATGAAATTCAACAGACTCTAAACAGAATACAATGCAAATATGAGAATCTGATAATCATACATCTGCTGTCACGGCCCTCTTATCTTCCAGATCAGCCTTGTTTCCAGCAAGAGCCATAACCATGTTGGGATTACCTGCAAGTGTTGAAACGTCAAATAACTTCCTTTTTCAACTGCCTATATGTATTTTGCAATAAACAAAATTAATATCTTATTTTAAGATTAAACTCTTCTTTAAGGATAAAACATTTTGCGGAACCTTTTTGCATATAAGACGGTGTGCTAAACATTAAAATACCAAAGGAACAAACAAAAATTATCCAAAGTTTGTGCTAAGCACCTTGCTTCTGCAATTCCTGGACCCACTTCTTTGCGCGTGCGAAAGAATCCTATATACAAGCAACAATTAAAACACTACTTAATCAGCAAAATCATGAAATTAACATATTCAAACTTATCCAAAAGCATACCTTATGTCAAAAATCTCATTATCATGCCTAATGCCCTAATGGGAATAAAATCATTTGTTCAAACCAGGAATAGCATGGACAAAGAAGCAGCAGTATTCAGTGTGGGCAATAAAGCAATTGTTTACTCAACCACTCTCCCACCCCGAGAAGAAAAGAAAAAGCCTCTTGCCTTACTAAATATATACGGTGAGGTTACTACTTTTCCCTCACTCGTGCACACAGTAAAATAATCACAATACCAATGTAACAAGCAAGCTCTAGTCTAGAGTAAGAAAACATGATCTGCATAGTGGTTCCTCTGATAGTCTGATGCAAGAATCATTTGAGCCAGGAACTTCACAAATACCTGTTAGTGAGTCCCGGATACAACAGTTTTCACATTAAAGCTTCCCTGCGTCTATACACCATCAACTCCAACAAACCTCTCCCTGACTACCATTCTCTCTCTCTCATCCTGACTTAAATCTTCAACTCTTGCAATGAAACATTATATTTATACAAAATTATCTGTATAGACACTCCTATTCACCGGTGTATGAATATACAATCAAGTTTAGCTAATTAAAACTTGGAAACAGCTCCAACCTAGTTGCCAAAACTTGCTATGCTTCATACTAGTACTAGCTCAAAAGTGGAAACAGCTCAACTTGAAAATAAAAGATTCATTATCATTTTCTATATTGAAGAAATAAAACAGTACCGCACTAGTAATGTCAAAGACGATAATTGCAGCAGCAGCACCTCTGTAGTACATCGGGGCCAAGCTGTGGTATCTCTCCTGGCCAGCTGTGTCCCAGATCTCGAACTTCACTGTGTTATTGTTCACCGCCACTGTAGACGAGAAGAACGCCGCACCGATCGTCGATTCCTGCAAACAATCACCGTTCTCATCACCAATTATCATCATTTCAAAAAAAAAAAAAAAAAAAAAAAAAAAAAAAAAAAAAAAAAAAAAAAAAAAAAAAAAAAAAAAAAAAAAAAAAAAAAAACAGAGAATCCAATATTCCGCAAACCCTAGAAAGCAAAATCACCTGAAATTCGAGAAACTGTCCCTTGACGAATCGTAGCACAAGGCTGGATTTTCCAGTTCCCATGTCACCCAACAATACCTAACACGATCAGATTCGAGATTTTAAAAACGAGAATCATAATAAAAACTATGCTGCTACATATAAGTGTGTGTTGTGTACACATACACATAGAGACAGAGCACATGCATGTAATTGACTTACGAGTTTTGCGTTGAGATTACTGTGGCCGCTGGACGCCATCGGAAGAGATGAAGCAGATAAAGAGATGCGGAGTGTATTTATGAATTCTGAGAAAATGAAAATGGAGTTGTAATGGCAGAAGAAGGTTAGAAGCGAAGGAAGAAGCGAAAGAGGAATTGTCTAAAAAGAAAATACAAAGAAAGGTGCAATGGAGTTGTCGATTGCGTGTCGGAAGGGGACGAGAAGAAACAACCCAAAAGCCTTTCCACAATTTGGACTTCACCCCTTCGCTTGGGCCCATATTAGTTTACTGGTTTTACCGGCTCCCTTTTTTATGTTTTTTTTTTTTGGATAATTCATGTATTTTGGTGTATAACTCAAATTCTGATGTTTGTGAACATTTACTCATTTACTGAGAACAAGTCTTAATTGAGTTTTCTTGATTGAACGTGTGGCATGAGATGTTCTTAGTATGATTTATTTTTCTTGTATAATTTGTGAGTTATTACATAGGAGCAAAGTTTATCATGTACATATTTTATGATAATGAATATGAGTTTTCTTCGTCACCTAAAAATAAAAACTTATAGATCTAACCTCACACAAACAAAGTAGTCGAAACCCTATGGATTATCCATATTATGAAATATGAGCATTCCGTAATGCTACAGAGAGATGGGTTCTTTAAAACTCTAACTACGAAAACCTCTCTCATAACATAAGCAAGTACCATAATAAATACTCCGTACTTAGTATGGAATAGTTCACAATTCAACTATGATTCTATCTACTTAATATATAAACTTTATTTGACAATTAGTAGTTAGCGATTTTAACTCTTCATTAAAACGCCTTATCATATTTTTTCATAGTGAATTGTTATAACTTGGGCACCAAGTTTTACAATATTACCTTACCTAACAAATTGAACTAAATCATATTAACACTACCCAGCCATCCCTAGTTTAATGTAGCTTTATTAGGTCATTAGCATTAATTTTTATTAACATGGCAACTTATTACGGAATATTCGTAATTTATTTATTATTGTAATTATATGATATTTATATATATATATATATATATATATATATATATATATATATATATATATGTCCTATTATTAGAAGTTCCTAGTATGGTATCTCCCTTTTAAAATTTAAAAATTCCTCTCATTAATACCAACCCAACCAATTTGGTTTGGTAGAAATGTCATATTGAGATGTTAGGTGAGTCCAAGCTAGATTACTAATTCAAATATTTCATTAGTTTTTACAAATTTGTACAGTTTTGAAAATTTTATATTTGTCCACCATTTCTTTTTGTTAAATCACGAGATGTTCTGAATATGTCATAACTATATGAGACACTTTTAAATTCTTAACATATTTAGACTAATCCATGTTTACATCGAGCCAGTAAAATGCCGATTATATTGATTTTGTATACTATATTTGTTCACCATGCTTATGTAAATAGCATCATATGAAACTATAGATAAAAAGAATAGGGTGTGTTTGGTTAGTGGGTTTAGGCATAAGGAGTTGGTACGAAAGTGATTGTTTATGTTTGGTTGATAGGTTTTGTAAATGCTACTATGGATTTGGAATACCTCATTAATGGCAAAACACATACCCTTATTAAATAAGGGTTTCATCTCCCTTCCTCATTTATTCCTCAACTATTAATAATCATTTCCATTCCACCCAATTACCAAACATGTTAAATACTTTCACTAAAACTCATTACCATTACCAAGTATTTGATACCCATTCTCATGTGTGAACCAAACGCACCCTAAATGAATCTATCTTTAACACCATACATAAGGGAAATAATTTATATTTACACATATATAAAGTGTTTAGGTATTATTGTTGTGAGCATAAATATAATATAAATATAAATGTACAGTCCAACTATTAGGTTAGGCTTTTAGTTGGATGGAGCACATGCTTCAATTATTGTTACCGCTTAACATGAACTTTATTTTTACTCCGCATTTTGGTTCCGTATGGTACACATAAGAAAAAGATCACAATCCATATCATCATCAACTATTGTGAAATTTCAAATAAAGAATGTCATCTAGAAAAGCTAGAGATGGATCAAGAAAGGAAGACCATATATTAAGGATAGAAAAGCTAAGGGAGTTTATATTGTAAACAGCTCAGATATATGGAATTCCAGGCAGCATCTTGAAGTAAATGTTTAGACTTTAGACCCCAAACTAAAATACTACAGCAATACTTTTACTAATTAATAGATAAGATAGAATTATAGAAACCATCTCACATCCTAGAGATCTGGAGAGGAACTGCATTTTCAAGAATTTCTTCCCTGGATGAGACCACCTGCATCATTTCCAGACTTCCAAGTCTCTTGATAAGATGGCGGCGACAGTTATCTGCAGCCATGAGTCCGGCTGAATAGGCACCGTGAACGGATCCTTGATGCTCCATGCTAACAGCTTCACCTCCAAAGAAAAGATTTCCTAAGGGAGCTCGGAGCCTATCGTATACATCTGTTGGCTTACCAACTAAATCATATGAATAACATCCGAGGGAATCGGGATCTGTTCCCCAGCGTGAAACAAGATACTGAGCCTGCATATTTAATCAAAACCAAAGAATAATTAAAGTGACAATAAGAATACCAAGTGCAGCGAACCAAAAAAAAAAAAATTACTTACAGGTTCAGTTGCATTGGGAAACATCATCTTCAGATGCAACATTGCAAATTCTACTGCGCCCTCATCTGATAGCTTCTCAAGGTCATAGGCTAGGCTTCCAGCAGCCATATACACAAGGACAGGATGTCCTGTTGCCTTGTGAAGATTGAGAAAATAACCGCAGGCGTAAGAAATGGGTGCAACTACACCTAACAATTCCACATTTGGCCAAAAGATATTGTCAAACCGCAGAGCAATTTTATTTTCATTGCCCATACCAAGATCCCTTATTGCAGAAACCTTCCATTCAGGCAGTTTAGGCTCAAAATCAATCAAATTTGCTTTGAGAACCCCGAGGGGTACAGTTACAATAGCAGCATCTGCTATGAAATTTCTCCCACCCTCAACTGATACCATTACCTTATTATATCCATTTGTAATCCTTAAAACCCTGGTAATTGCACACACAAAGAAAATATTACTACTGACTATCAATGAAAATTCAATGCATTCTTACAAAGTCATAAAAATCCTTTATTATACATTTATACTCTTCCACAACCCTTGCTAATTAAAAATGCATAGATAACATTACTTAACGTATCACATTCACTGGCAATTCAATATTTTTAGATAACACAGTTAAATCTCAACATAAAAAGCTAGCTAATATCCTGACTACTTTGAGTTCATCATTTGGTTTTCCTTTCTATTGATTAATATTTTGAGGAAGCAGGTAGGACGAGGATAGTAAGTAGGGCAGAGGACTTCAAAGTACATCATAAATAGAACTTAAAATATATTAAACAACAGTAAAAGAAGAGAAGATGTGACGAAAAAGAGAGAAAAATTAGATGGGTAATACAAACCACTATTGGAACTCAATACAACAAGCAAAACCTATGAACAGGCCAAAGAGAAAGACACGACTGCATTTTCATGTTTTGGGAAATATGTAGGCATACCTGTGATTCAAACGGATATCAATGTCTTTAGCCAAAGCCTGTATTACAGGGTAATAACCTTGAACCATTAGTCCATGACCACCAGAAAGTACAGTCTCCTGCACATAATGGGTTGACCATTTGTCATATAAGCACTCATGCAGTACTAATCATATTTATTGAAAATATATTGTGTATCCCATACTCTTTTCTGCACATGGAATTTGAAAGCACTTAATCAAAACCTAGCATAAGCATTGGCAATAGAAGACAATACTTTATACTTGACAGGCATACATGTATAAATTATGAATATTCTGAAATCTGGATTAATATTCACTCACTTCTAGATTTTTGTTTTCCTTGAGAAGGTTATATAAACTTTATTGAAAGGAAAAAAGTGTAAAAAATGGTAGAAAGAAAAAAGGAAAAAAGAAAGGAAAAGAAACAAAACAGAACTCAAAATAAAAACAGCACTGTAGAAGCAAATAAGCAAGCTCCCAAATTGATTCCTAACAAAATTCCATCCTCCTTTATCTCAAGTGTTGCACCAAAAGGTGGTCATGATAGCCAGGGCTATTTGACAAAACAGGCTAACATCTCAACAACTATGGACCCATAGGTTTAAATAGTGTGAGGCTGAGAGAAGTTTGGCCTTTCTGCCAACTAATCATGAATTTTTAGACTATGGAACTACCTCAATTTGGGATACAATCATCATATTATAATATAATAAAAACCAAACAACAATTTACAGTAACTTGCCTCATCCCAAGTCTTCAGAGATATTGAGTTTGCATCTGCAGCAAACCATGCTTCCATTCTGCATATGTACCACTGCAGCACTTCGTCAGCAAGTCCATCTTGCCTCAGTTCTGGATATCTGTCCAGTACGATTGATATTGCTTGCTGAACTGACATGTCTTGACTATGTTCATCCCTCACTTTCTCAGTCTATAGGAAGGAGCCAAAAAACGGATTATCACAATTAATCTAAGAAAGCAGCTCATGGAAGATTATGAAAGTAAAAAATGGAAATAATAATTCAAGGAAAGCATACCTCTTTGAGAATTTTTCTAAATGCATCTCCAACTTCAACAACTGTCTGTTGAGGAACTTGCTTGCCATCAATACCAAAGAGCATAAAACTGCAAATATATTCATATATATCAGGCATTGGAATATATGTGTAGCAGACTAAAATAGTGGTGCAAATAATCCAAGGGGTAAAAACTAAGTTAAAGATGAAGCAGGATTAATTCTCAATTCCATAATCATGTTTCCCAGTATCACTCTGAAATCTGTTCCAGACCTAAACCAAATCTAAGCCCAGAGAGCTACTATATCAATCTGTTATGCTTAAGCCACCCTATGGGTATAGCAACTAAAGAGTACTTTCTCAGGTAAGAAAATTGATACTGAATCACCAAAAAAGTAATTAATAATAATAATAATAATAAATAAATAAATAATTAATTAATTAATTAAATGTCAATGTAACTTTGACTGAGATGATCCACAAGTGCATTAGTGATGCACTGATACCATAGTGTAGTTATGATATACTGATCTTATTTTTAGATGATCTGGTGAAAGGTAAGTTACCTCTCAAGATCATGGTCATACAGTACAGAGTTGTCACCACTAGTGCGATATAAATTGAGACCCAAGCGCCTTATCATTGGAGCCAAAGGATTCTCATTACAAACACCATGTAGCCTGAAACAAAATATGCTTTCTTAAGGTAGTGATCTATAATATAATAAAATATTGAGGCCATCAATTATAAAAAGGAACACGCCAGAACACAAAATAATCTAGTAGTTATTGTTTCTAACTAAATCAAATAGTAATGATATACCCAAGCTCATTGAACCTCCATGTAAAGATGCAGAAAAGTGCATTCTGAACAAAACTTCTGAAATAGAAACACTTACCACGATGCTCCCATGTCAACAGGGCAACCAAATGAGTAGTCAGTTTGAATACGCCCACCAATTCTATCTCTTGATTCCAGCAATATCACCTGGTACAATACCATATAGCCTTTGTTACAGTGAAATTGGTCTAAAAGAAGTAAGTTTCCATTCAAAGAAGATAACATAAATGAATTCAACCTACCTTGAAAGATGCATTCTGGAGGACACGTGCAGCTGCTAAGCCTGAAATACCTCCACCAATTACAATTACAGATGGAGAAGAATTATATTGCCTGGCAATGTGGGAGGTAAATGTACCTATCAACCAAACAGCAATACATCAGAAAAAAGAATGAAACTCTTTACAAAATGGATGTAAAAGCACAGCAGACCATAAGCAACCCTGCCCAACAAGTTGGGTATTGACGAGTAACTAATAAGAACAAAGTCATACATTTGGTCTTCCATGATTTATCTCTAAAACCAGAGATCACTCAACCATGAACATAAATATAATATAATACATCAGACATGCAGATAAAAAGGAAACTTTGCACTCATAAGGAAGACAAGAGTTGATTGGTTGAGAAACAAACAGGTAGGATTTCATGGCTGGTTAGACACTTCAAAACAGAATGCAGAAATTACTGTATTTCTCATGTTTCTTAGTCACTACCAGAAAGACACATGCAGTGGTAGAATATAATCAAGTGCCGGCCTCAATTTTAGACATTAAGAACAAACTCTGTGATGATCATGGTCTATAAAGAGAACTATGACCTCCTCCCAGGACCATGCAATTAGACACCCAAGTAACAGTTTGTCAGTTTTGCAACTAAACACACACAGAATTCCTTTTTTTCCCCACCTAAGCAAACATTACAAAATACAACCAGTAAATTGTAACAGTCATCTTAATCTGCACTTTCATTTGGCAAGCATTAGCTGGACACTTGTGATTTTTCAAATAAAGCATAAAGGTAAATTACACACCAAGTAATTCCTTCCATTTATAACACTCAAAAATTCTGAAATTTATATGTGCCTTTTAAGCAATCACAGTGGAACAAGTATGCACGAATTCCAATTAATTGGATTTTATTAAACATACTACTCCCGACTAACAATTAGGATAATAATAACCAGTAGTATATAACAAATGCATCTAATTTGCAACCAATAACAATGATTCAGAACGTCCACTTAAAAACATCATTCATATCTACGCCTAAGCCGGAAATTGAAATTTGGCATATAAAATTTTCCAAAATTGTCATACTAACCATTGAAGAAATTTGTATTTGAGCTGGAATCATCATCTTTGATATCCATGAAAATTTCGGAGCAGCGAGCCGACAAAACCGAAGTGTTTTCCTCGTTGAATTCGATAGGATCCGCGAAAATTGGAGGAACAAAAAACTAAGAAATACGTTTTGGTGGTGGAGTTTACGGGTGTATAGGAAGCAAGAAATTGGAGACTAATTGAAAGGAATGAAAAAGGATGAATATGAGAAGGCCGGCAATGACGCGGCTGAGATTAGAAGAGCAGCGTAGCTTATCAAACCAGCTCATAATCAGGTGCACCTCCTACGATTAACCGTCTCCTGATTCCCACGATCGCTGCGTTTTTCCCCGGTTGCATAGATCGATTTCACGATGATACTTCTCCCAATATCGTCTGCGTCTCTCTATTTGTGTCCTCTCTCTCTCCTCTCTCGCCGGAAAATGCAATTCGACCGCCGCTCTTATCGAACAAACGCTTGCTTGGTGTGGAGGGGCGGTGATCGCTAATATATAGAGCGGAAACATGGAAATGACGGTATCTATTTGCAACGATGAATGCATGATGCTCTGGATCGTTACGGACGTATGGGGGCATTTTTGGAATTTCACCTCTATGATATTCGATGGATGTCGGCCTGGCCTGCAAAATGCAAATTGCAATTTGCCAATTTCCCTCCCTCTACGCAACTTCCGCTTGTTGATTCGTTGAATATTCCACGACCTATTAATCCGTGCTTGGCTGCTTGCTTTGCTATTTTTTGGAAGACCTTTTTAGATGACAAGAAAAACCTCACTAACTTTTATGAGTGTGAATAAATCTTGTTTTGTATTTCTAATCAGGACCACAAAGAAATAAATTAGCCTAGATTATTTATAGCTGATTGGCTTAAATTAAAGGGGCAAGAATTTGAACACATTACCTATTCGTTGCAAGCATTGATCTCTTGTCATTTTGGATGGGGTTACCATTTTTTAAAGTTGATAGAACAAATTAGTTCTAGATGTTTGATGCGTATGACAGTGTGAGTAGAAATGTATGAACAATGGAGGGGGATGGAAGAATCTGGCTTGAGAGTGTTTTATTATTTCATAGTACGTGTAGAGAGAGAGAGAGGGAGTCTAGGGAAGAGAGGACAAGGTACGGTCCCCTCACTTGTGCATGGAGTGGCATTTATATAAGCTCAAACATTGACCATTTGACCGCAAACCTGAACACCCGACCTTGATCCAACTCAGAGCATGGAACATAAAAGGATGTCAAACATGGGGAATACTCCATATCAAAAGTCTTTATTAGACAAAAATATGATTAGTTTTGATGTGTTATCTTAATTGATTAATTAAAAAAATTTTATAATGAGATAACACAAAATTAGATTTTATAAAAAAAAAAATGTGTGAGACTGTCAAACGTAAAACATAACTCAACTATATAATATTTTTAGTAAAAACATAATACATGAATTTACAACTATCACATTTTAGGACAATCAAGTTAATTTGATAGCTAAAACAATGTTCTAAGTTCAACTCTTCTTGAGAACTGCTTATTGACAATACTTATATAATCTGACATAATATAGTCTCACATTTTATTTATTTATTTGGATTGGATAAGTACCAATATAAATCTAGCTGGCAACATAGTTTTTATAGAGAGTGTTAATGATTATTCATAGAAAATTTTATACATGTGATATAATTTCGAGAGTACAGTGTATCATTAATCATGTGCATGTGTAGTTTTCAGTAGCTGCTGAAAAATTGATTGGCAGTCCTATAAATATCTGATCTGTCGGTTGTCTCCTATATAATTAGATAGTTGGGGGAAGGTAACCCGAGTTAAACTCATTTTGACATTTTGACATACAGAATAAATAGCATAAAAAATTCGATATTTTATTATATTTGTAACAGAAAGCAGAAATCCTCCTTCGTATTAATGGCAATATAACTATTATTTGTAGTAATAATTAGTGTTATTACACTGAAGATAATAATGCAAACACTTCATACATACAGAGTAGTAACTAATGGGGATTCAACCTTTTGGAAGGAGAAGTAGTGACTAATGGTTCCGTTGCGATTTTCCCCTCCTTATCCGAAAATATTCTTGTAATAAAATATTTTTAAAAGAAAAATGTTTTGTTGTTCTCTAAAAAAAATTTCACCTAAAAATTTTCTTGTTGTGGCTTATAATCATTAAGTGTCAAGAATTAATTAATCTCATTAATTTATTATCAAAAATTAAATAATCTAACAAAAAAATATCATGAAAATTTATTAGAGTTGATTAGAATGTCACATTAATATGTTCTGACGACATGGATATATGCCCAATTCACATAAAATAATAATAATAATAGTTATTATTATTATTATTATTTTTAGAATATAAAATTTAAAAAAATAAAAATAAAAGGCCGGCCATGCCATGACGATTGGCAGCTAAGATGTTTTTAATATTTTACTTTTTATAATAATGATAATAATAATAATATTTTAAAAAATTAAAGCTTGACAGCAAGCTTTTTAAATTAATTTTAAAATATTTAATTTTTAATAAATTATTATTATTATCAATAATAATAAAATTCAAAACTTCAACACAAGTTTTGTTGTTGTTGTTGTTGTTATTATTATTATTATTATTATTAAGGGTCAAATAGGTTATCGAACTAAAAAAAAATGTAATTGAGTCACTGAACAATACAAATTTATGTAATTGAACACAAAAATGACATATTTACTTGAAAGTATGTTGACGTGGTGGTTATCAAATTAAAAAAAAAATTATAAATAAAATAATTAATTTAAAAAAAAACAAAAAAAAAAACAAAGGGAAAATGACACTTTTTCCCCCTATGTTATGTGCTTATAGCACTTTTCTCCCTGTGTTATTAAAGTGGCAGTTTTTCCCCCTTAGTTATTTTAAAAGTGGTAGTTTTCTCCCTTGTAATATTAAATTGACATTTTTGCCCTTAAAAATAACCATTTCATTTATTTTTATTCTCCAACCAATTATTACTAATATGTATGGAAGATCACAGTTCGATACGAACCTAATCGAACACTGTAGCAATTGAACTTAAATAGTATAGACGGTTACAGTTAGATTCAGAACCGAAAAAATAAAATAAAATAATTGTTGAATTTAGACTATTTTTAAATTAGAAATAAAATTATAAAAATAAATAAATAAGTTTTGATTGGCGGTTCAAATTCGAAATTGGAACCGAACGGTACCGATTTATCAAAATAAGTGTTTGATCATTTTTACTATATATGACTGTGGTTAAGTTCCGGTTCACGGTTCAACAATTATTTAAATTTATTTGGGAAAAGGGTCAAATAGGACCTCGAACATTTCATAAGAAGTCAATTAGGTCCACAAACTTTTAAAACGTGCAATTAAACCTTCAAACATGTCAAAATAAGGCAATGAAGCCCACGAACAGGTAATTGACCTGTTATTACCGGTCATTTGGATTTTCCGGCGACCGACGACACTTTCCGGCCACCGATGACACAGTCCGGCGACGACCGAATCATCGCCGGTCGCCGACTCCGGCGAATGGCCGCCTTCTCCGTGAAGAAGGCAACCAGAAATGGCCACCTTCTTCACGGAGAAGGTGACCAGAGTTCTGACATGTCGCCGGACTGTGTCGTCGGTGGCAGGAAAGTGTTGCGGGTCGCCGAAAAATCCAAATGACCGGTAATAACAGGTCAATTACCTGTTCGTGGGCTTCATTGCCTTATTTTGACATGTTTGAGGGTCTAATTGCACGTTTTAAAAGTTCGTGGACCTAATTGACTTCTTATGAAATGTTCGAGGGCCTATTTGACCCTTTTCCCAATTTATTTTTTCGGTTATGAATCGTAACCAGAACTGTCCATACTATTTCGGTATGATTGCTACAGTGTTTGGTTAGGTTCGAACCGAATCGTGATTATCCATACCTATAAGTAATAATTTGTTGGAGAAGAAAAATAAATGAAATAATTATTTTTAGGGTAACAATGTCAATTTAATATTTCAGGGGGAAAAACTGTCACTTTAATAATACAGGGGGGAAAGTGCTATAAGCACCTAACATAGGGGGAAAAAGTGTTATTTTCCCAAAAACAAAAAAACAAGAACTGCCGGAGATGAAACCCGGCCGGAGATAAAGACCTTCGTCCTGACCATGGAGATGCCCGGAGATGAAGGGGTCATCTCCGGGCATGGAGATGAAGGCGACCGGAGACGATTCATCATCTCCGGGTGGTGATCCAGGTGAGGTATGATCCTGTGACCTTCCATTAAGAAAAGTCACAAAGGTGTTATCTGAACACAAAGTGTTTGACTTATATTGTATTAATAATTTTTTTTGCTAACCATCTTAAATTGCTGTGTTTTTTTTTTGTTTTTTTTTTTTACAAACATTAAATTGCTGAGTTAAAGAATGAATAATTTACTTTTATATAACAAATTTTGTAAATTATTTGTGGGGCATATTGTTCACGATATCACATTATCACGGAGATAAACAGTAACAGCACATGTTGGGCATGAATTAAAAGGGAGGCGACGGATCTGCAGCCATGGTTAACTGGAACGTAACACTCACTCACAAAACAACAAAAATGTACAAATTTTACTGTAGACCGTGATCCACAATGAAAAGAAATGGCATCGGTCCACAATGTGGTCCATACATCAAAATGACGTCGTTTTTATTAATGAAAAGTGTAAGTGTACAAATGATACACGGTCCTTTGTTATTGGCTATGTTATTTGTCAAAAATACACTTAGCCTATATCTAGTTGTTTATTAGTTTTTGGACCGTAAGTCAGTATGTCCACCAGTGCTGAAAGTGAAGCTGTGCCAGCGGATGCTGTCTCAGTCAACAAGGAATTAGTCCACTCATTTAAATTGTGTGGCTAACAGAATTTTAAGGGGTGTGGCTCTCTTTTATTCAAGGAGTTTTTCAGATCTAAAATTGTGAAGGTTGTTAAAGGATGCTACACTATATAAAGGAAGGCACTTGAAGCTCTAAATACAACTCTACACATGATACAAATTCAGAGCTTTCACACGTGAATATTAAGAAGATCATTTGAAGTTTTAATGGCGGTATGCTACTGTCTTTGATGCTGAGTCGAGATGAAGAATTGAAGAATTCTTGGCTTGCAGTTTTGTCAATTCAAAAGTAGATGTTGAAGGTTGTGTGTTGGTTTTGAACCATTGTATGTTTGGGTTGTATTCCAACTTTGTAAACCTTGGTGCATCTAGTGGATTGGGCAAAAGCTGAGTAGCCCCGCAGACGTAGGAGTTATAGCTCCGAACTGCATGATCATTTCCTGTGTCCGGGTTCTCTTTCTTTACTTGCGTTTTAATTCTTGTTTATCTTTTAGTTATCTAATCTGGACTAATCTCTATAAAAACGTTAAATAATCCATGAACCCGTAAAGTATTGCATTCAAGATCCACGAAGTTTTTCAAAAAGAAACGGTTCCCGTTCGCGCTGTTAACTCTGTGTGTATAACATATTCAGTTTCATTTTATATACACTACAATTCCCTTTTAACACAACTACAATTCCTTTTCAATATAACTACAGTTTCATTCGACATTATCACTCAAATATGTGAAATTGTTATTCAGTTTCCTTTCAACACAACTACAGTTTCTTTTATAATACACTGCAGTTTCTGTCAACACAACTACAATATCATTTCGATATAACTACAATTTCATTGGATAATATACACTCAAATATGTGAAACTGTTATTCAGTTTCATTTTATATACACTGCAGTTTCCTTTCAACACAACTACAGTTTCGTTTTGATATAACTACAGTTTTATTTGATAATATAAAAACAAATGTGAGGCAGTATCTTTTGAGATTAACTGTAGTTTCATTTACGGAGCTCCGTTAAAACTTGACGACAATCGTTTCTTTACATAATGAAACGGCGACGTTTTGAAACCATGGTCCACAATGCATTAAGGACCATGGTCCACCGTATAATGACTGACAAAAATGGTGGTTGATAAAAATGATGTCTCCATCCCAGGCCAGTCGTGAGGTGGACGAGATGGGCACCCGTCCAGGGCCCAATGTTATAAGGGGCTTAGTTTGGATTTTATTTTTTGATAAAGATAATAGAATATGTTTCTTGCATGAGGCAAATATTTGAACCGACAACTTCAAAACTATTTTTTTTTTTAAATAACTTCAAAACTATTATTTACATTAAGATTCACAATCATTTAATATGATAATTCATTTAGATATATATTAGAGAATATTAAATTAATTTATTATTAAACTTTATATAGGGCCCAAAACTTGAATGAACACTACTCTAAGATGACAAATTATTCTATGGACTCGGGTCTATGACATAACTGTCACTCCAAAATTATTCTAACTGATTTTTTTTAAAAAAATGAAGTTTAAAAAAATTTATATGTCCATAAAAATTCAAAATAATCCTTTAAAAATGACATTTAAATCATTGAGTTAAGCCTTTCCAAACAATGTAATGCAATTTATAATCTTCGGTTCAACTTTTATGTAGGGCTAAACCCCAAATTGCGCCTATTTTTTTTTTTTGAATATTACTAACTCTATTACAATGCAGTATCTGTTCATAACTACTTTCTCAACCTATTAAAACACAAGAGTCAGTATTGTCTCTACTGAGGCTCGAACCCCAATTGCGCCTACTTAATGGCTAAAATATGAGATCTTAGAAAATTTTGTAGATACCGAAAGGCGAAAGCAATGATGTTGTCGCTATACATTTCGTGTTCCATGAGTTTCTAATTCTCATTTATTATGACACTTGAAGCGAAAGTGATACTCCATCTATATAAAATAATTGTGATTAGTGGGGAAGTGCCGAAGTGGACCAAAAAGTTGTCAAAATGGAAACTCGTGCCTAATTACAAGTAAGCCGAAATAGAAATACAGACTCGTGCCTAACTTGGTTAGGCATTAAATTGTCGAATAGGATTTACAATTAAGGGTGTGTTTGGAAAGTAGGAAAATGACTTCTGAAAAATATTTTCTGGAAAAATGAGTCATTTTTCAGAAAATAACTTCATTTCCGGTGTTTGGATGTATTCTGGAAAACTGTCTTTTATGTGTTTGGTTCATTTTCCAGAAAATAAAAAAGGAAATGGTTTTTTTGTTTAAAGAGAAAAAAATTACAAAAAATTAACAAAAACAAATCACAACAAATTAACAAAAAGAAATATTAAAAAAAAAAACAAACTAGAAACGCCGCCGCCGAACCAGTCGGCGACTGGTTGCGATTGGTTTGCGAAATACCAGTCGCCGACTAGTTCGGCGGCGACTGCTTTCGACAGCAAAGCAGATAACATCTTCTTCCGGAAAATGACTTCCAGAAAAAATTTCCGGAAGTCATTTTCCAGAAAATTGCCTTCCTTTTCCGTTGACCGAAGCCTTATTTTCCGTTGACCTTATTTTCCCCTCATTTGCCAAACACTGAAAACCCGGAAAATGATTTCCGGAAATCATTTTCCGGGTTTTCAAACACACCCTAAGTGAAAAGAAGCATATTTTACTTCCTCGTCAGGTCCATCCGGCCGAACAAAAGCCTAAAACCATCCATCTTGCTTTTTCATTGTGAAATATTACATACATTTTTATTTTATTATCACGTCAAGACGGGAATATAAAAAAAAAATAATTTTAAGTCATCGGGACTTGAAATATTTAGTTCGTTGTCAGAGTTAAAGGTTATGACGGGAGACAGCAACGTGAGTTTGAATTCTACTAGAAATATGTATGGGAAGTCCACAGATTATGAAAGGTATTGATTCTCTTATGCGCATATGAAGACTAGGATGTGGTTGGTGAACTAATTGCACGATTTGCGATTTCTTCCACAGTGATTCTAGGGGTGAAGTCCTATGAATTTAGGATTAATTCGACAAAACTAGGATAATCTCAGTAAATAATAATAATAATAATAACTTTAATAGATAAAATAGCATTATTTGTTATTGATGGTAAGGATAAGGGATTTTGAAATCATCCTTGCCCGGCTTGATCTTTTTGTCCTCACTTGAATGCTCATCCTCAGTGTGGTCAATTTGTCTTTAGAACAAGTTTCTCACAATAGAAAAAGAAGGATTTTGAGATAATCACAGTTAAGATGATAAGAGATACATATTTGTAATCACAAGGTCACGAGTTCGAATTATTACTCCATTGGTCAGAACTAGTCGGTTATGGAGAATTTAGGCTGGTTTACTTCTTTATGGACATTTGCCTTCTAGAGTCACAATGCAGGGTTTACCTATGTTAATTAAAACCCTTTATGCGCTTATAACTTGAATGCGGAAGCACAAATAACAATGAACCGCATGTAAACCAAATTAATCAACTAAACAATGTTCATGATTATGGATCTTTAATTAAAACAAGAAGAATAAAGATAAAGACTTACTTGATTCCATTGAGATGTAATCTTTAACCTGAACAATCAAGAATGCTTCACCTCTCTGATCTGTATACCTTAATCACCTCCTGATGATACGGAGACTGGAAAACTCAGAGACTAAAAACCTTATGATCAGAAACCGTATTGTCCCTAGAGTTTTCCTGGGTATTTATAGATGTGATGAGAAACCCTCTTTCAAGAAGAATGGGAAACTTCCTTTCAGGAATAGAAATCCCTTTAGGAATGTGAAACCTCATTTTAGGAGAACCCATATCCTTTTTTCATTATACATCTTTTAACCCTTATATACTTAAATTTTAACAGAATGAGAGGGAGGGAATTTCACCTAGTAATTCCGTCTTTATACATCACTAATCATCAACGTGAGTCCTTATGGAATTACAACCTTTATTTTATAAATCAATGTTAGGAAATAAGTATTTCTAACAACCTACACCCAAAAGGGTTGTGGCTCGTCATCCAAAAAAAATTGTTGGAATTTTTAGCATAAGATAGCATGTAAGTGGTTATTTTGTGGTACGGATATAAATGAGGTATACTTCTGATTTAATTAAACTTTGCAATAAAATAACAAGATGTGTATGTGGTAAAGTGATAGTGAGCACATTCTTTATGCAATAGGTTGAGTGTTTATTTATAAAATAATATATGAATTGGCATGTAAGTATTATGAAGTGGTAGAGATGATGTCAGCTATTGTCCTTAATTGTATTATTTTTAAAGTATAGGTACTAAACTGAACAAAATATTATACCACTTTTTAAAGTATATGGACTAAATTGAACAAAATACTATAGTACAAAGTCCTCACAAGTACTTAGACCGTGAATATAGAGAGGTAAATTTAAGACTTAAGAGATAAAATAACATTATTCATTACAATTTTTGTATTTCAAACTTTGCAGGCATATTTCAGATCGAATCCAGATTAGCATGAGGGTATTTGCAAAAAGTTTTATGATTAAGGAATTTTTTTATTTTTTTGAAAGGACGATTAAGGAAATTAGAAAGTATAAATTCATTATATACAAATAGAATATAATGGACTGAGGACAGCATACATACAAATAGTTAGTGTGATTGCAAAAAAGAACAAGCATACAGCGAATCCCACGTTAAGTCACAGGCGCATGAGTCAGATCTAACTTGTGTTATTTCTTTATCTAGTGTCTAGTGATACATTCATCAGCCTAACGCCGTGATGTAAGACAGTATTTCAAGTTTTACGGACTAACTCAATTATTTTGATCGATTACTTTAAAGTTTTATTTCAGTAGTACTTTTGACTCATTGTGCGCATAATATATAAGCAAAAGATAAGAATTTAAGACTAACAATATAACTCACGATTTATCTTATTCTTAAAATTAATATCAAAAAACTTATTATTATTATTTTTTAAAAAGGTATCTCAAGTGTTTCTCCTATATTTATTGCTTTCGTAGGGCCTATCTACTGTGGAATATTCCAACCGTTATCACCTTTCCCTCAATAATGTGAGAGGCCTTTGTTTAATAAAGCGAATATATGTATGATAATAATATATCAATTGAAAAACAAATATCGAAGTGGACGTGCCGGAGTGGTTATCGGGCATGACTAGAAATCATGTGGGCTCTGCCCGCGCAGGTTCGAATCCTGCCGTCCACGAATAAATTTTTATTTCTAAGAAGCGGTGCTATCCATTTGATTGCAGAAGAACAGTGGAAACACTTGACACTTCAAAGAAACATAAAACAAACACAAAGTAACACCAAAACCAAAATGTTTTATTCTTTTGTTACAGACAGACACAGGCGTGGCATTGAAAGTTCACACTATCCCTTCTTTTATTTGGGTTCATGTAAAGGTAAGGAGATATGAGACATCACAGAACGCATACTGCAAAATTAGAACACTACGCGCACTCCAAGCAGCGCCATGAACTGAGAAATAAACTCGGGATGGCCTGGCCAAGCCGCGCCTGTCACCAGATTTCCATCAGTGAAGCAACGATCTATCGGCTCTGGCTCTAACCATGTCGCCCCTCCAAGAACCACGTTGAGTTTTACCGCGGGGTATGCAGTACACTTCTTACCCTGCATTACAAATCCCGTGCTGTTGAATAGTCCATCTTTATATGTATAACTCGAAGGAACTAAATCGTGTAGTAATGCATCATTACCTTGAGAACGCCTGCAGCAGCGAGTATCTGTTGGCCATGGCAGATTGATGCAACAGGTTTCTTAGATTCCATGAACTCCTTCACCAATTTGATAACTTCATTGTCCAGTGCCAGATATTCTGGGGCTCTGCCACCAGGAATAACAAGCCCATCATAACTCGAGGCGCTAACATCTTCAAAACTAGAATTTAGGACGAAGTCATGACCGGGCTTCTCGCTGTATGTTTGGTCACCTTCAAAGTCA
This sequence comes from Ipomoea triloba, assembly GCF_003576645.1. Taxonomy (NCBI): domain Eukaryota; kingdom Viridiplantae; phylum Streptophyta; class Magnoliopsida; order Solanales; family Convolvulaceae; genus Ipomoea; species Ipomoea triloba. Next base: position 3,520,389 of record NC_044918.1, read on the forward strand.
TGAACAGCCGTTGGGCATTTTTCGCCTGCTTTTTTCTTGGGACAAACAGAATCGACTTGACACTCAAGTGCTTGGAGGGACTGGAAAGGAACCGCCACCTCATAATCTTCCATAAAATCCTAAAACGAATGAAATCAGAATGTCTTTACAAGTTACTGCAGATAAGGAATTATGATAAACAACCATAATCTAGTATAAATTAGAGAAAAATATCCTTTGCTCGGATTTTTATGATTCAAAAGTTCCAGTCTATTGGGATATCCATTAATGCAGCATAAAGTTATTAAACTATCAAAATCTGGTGTAACTCAGGCTAACCAGTTAATCAGATTGTGTACTAAATATGCATCTATTATGCAAGTTACTGGAAACATGTTACATGTTTGACACCTACAACAATGTACTAGATATCTACAAGGACCGAGATCAGGAAAAAAGAACGTTATGATCAGATTCACCATCAGTAATCAGTAAAGAAAACCCAAATATGGAAAAGGAATAGGGTAAATGCAATTCAAAGTCTGTGTAATCATATCAACTCTTTCTGAAGCAAGCCCAAACATTAGAAACACAAACCATTTTAACTCAAATGTAGATCACTTAACATCTTGCTTTTCCTTTTTCTTGTTTCCTCAATAAAACAAAATGACTATAGCAGTATAGCTTACCCCACAGAGAAATAGAATTCTTTTGCCAGAACCGGTTATGTTGCCCCCGAGTGCCTTGACAAAAAGCCGGATGAACTCAGGATGCCCTTCATAAGTTGCCCCGGTAATTAAATTTCCATCAACAACACACGAGGCCATTGTCTCTGGTTCTACCCAATGTGCACCAGCATCTATAAGTACAGGCTTCACTAGAGGAAAAGCAGTACACTTTCGGCCGTTGACTACATCTGCTGCAGCCAAGATCAACTGTCCATGGCAAATAGAAGCAATTTGCTTTTTACAGCTCACAAACTTCTTAACCAACTCCAGGACAGATTTGTCATTAGCCAGATATTCCGGGGCACGTCCTCCTGGGATGACCAATCCATCATATTTGCCCGCTTCAACTTCATCAAAAGTTGCATTGAGAGAGAAGTTGTGCCCCCGGGACTCAGAATATGTCTATATCATTAAAATTAAGGCATACTTAGTATTTAGTAACATCCATAAAATCTGCTACTAAATCCTAAACTTATCTGTCACTTCACTCCCTTTCAGATATGGAAATAGAATAACTACTAACTACAAGAACACTTGAGAATTTTAACAGCCTATCAGTTTCTCAAAATTTCATGAATTCAGTCAATTGCAGATAGTAGTATAGTGGATAGGTATTCTATGCTGTAATTCAATTTCTACCTAACACACACTATACCAAGTAAAATGCACAAACTGAGATGACAATGTAAATACTCATGTATACCACATAGGTTGCCCTAGTAAATAATTAGCCCGTCAGTCAATTTTGGCCTATTTGACCATTATTAGTTGTTTGACTTGATTAAAAAATCAATATAAATGTTTAGTTAATAAGTTTTTTGTAACTCCAAAATACTAAATTTCAAAAGGCTACTCAAAGCAACCTTTTGAATTAGCTTTTCAAGAAAAGAAATCAAACCTAACAGCTATCAGCTAACCGTTAATTTAGCAAACACTTTTTATAGCTAATTATACCTTCTAACTCAATCAGCTAAAAGCATCAACTAACAGCCATTTAGCTAACAGAGTTATCTTCTTTGTTTGTTTTTAATGAAAATAATCGAAATAATATAGTATATACATACCTGGTGAGCACCAAGCTGATGAATACCAGTGCGACAAATATCGCCGGCTTTCTTGCCGGGGCAAACGGCGTCAACGGCCACTCCGAAAGCCAGTAGTGCTTGGAACGGAACCATAACCTGCAATCAATCATTTCATTCCCATGAAAATTTAAGAAAATAAAAAATCAGTTAGTACAAGCAATTCGCTTTATCGGATTCGTAACCTCGTAATCCTCGACATAATCACCGCATAACAAGAGGACCTTTTTCGGATTCGCCATTCTGGGGTTTGCTTGATAGCTCTGTTTCTGTGTATGTGGACTGTGGAGGAAGTTCCCAGATTGCCTCGTCTTTTTATACTGTGTATCTACTGAATTTTCTTGAATTTCTACGAATGAAATGACAGAAATAGCCTTAAGATTGCGTCACGGACTCATGATGTCACGGACACCTGCCATAGCCCATAGCTGGGTGAGTATACACAAGTCGCAGTGCTACATGGTTTGGGTATGTATTTGGAGATTTGCCACGTTTCACGTTCAATAAAGTGATAAACGTCGCCTTATAACTTTAACCAATTGTTCATAATTTATCATTGATTATTTCAATTGAGAAGAAAAATATAGTTAAGCATTTAACCAACTTAATTGGTGTTGTCTTCTATATTTTTGTTGCATATGAAATGTTATTGATTAGGATTATTTAAAAATAAATGACAAAGTGAGTATAGCATGATTCTTATATGAAAAAGTTATGAATTCAATTTTTATCAATATTTTCTTAATCGAACTCGTCACTGTAGCAACTTCAGCAGAACACCATTCTTCAATGAAGTAAACTAGGAAGTGTAAAAACTACAAATATTCTCCCCTAACAGTACGCGAATATGAAAAGGGACTTTACCACACACTAAGGCACACGAAAAAGATTAAACATGCAAGAGAAGAGATGAAATGACACCACAGACAAAAACGCCAAACAAGTAAATATACTAACAGAAAGAATGACCTTTTTAAAGCTAAAACCTCCCCAAAAGGTTTTAGAAAAATGTATAAATTTATCACTTGGACTCCCAGCTGGAAACTTGGTAGGCTTATCATTCGGAGTAGTGGCAGAAAGCATGCTAGATTTATCACTCGGGCTCGCGACAGAAAACATGGTAGGCTTATCATTTGGAGTGGTGGCAGAAATCATGCTAGGTTTATCACTCGGGCTCGTGACAGAAATCATAGTAGGCTTATCATTTAGAGCGGTGGCAGAAAGCATGCTAGGTTTATCACTCGGACTCGTAGCAGAAAACTTGCTAGGCGTATCATTCGGGATGATAGCAGAAAGCATGCTAGTTTTATCACTTGGACTCGTGGCAGAAGACATGCTAGGTTTATCACTTGGCCTCGTGGCCGAAAACTCCCAAGGTTTATCACTTGGAATCCTTGCTGATAACTTGGTTGTTAACTCACCAGAAGCATCTGCAATTGCTTTTTCCAAGTTCTTATCATTGCAGGCATCATAGTAGCATCCACGCTCCTTGGAATCTAGTACTAAGTCTCTCCAAACAGAATTACTATTGATCAAAGTCACCCCATTGCCTAATACCCAAAGGCAGTATCTGTAAAAGACCACAAATAGTGAAAACAAGACCTTAATACTGATATTTCAGTAACAGTTTTTCAGATTAATTTGTCCTGGAAACAAAACAGTACCTGGCTCGAGTCAGAGCCACATTTGTTCGCTGAAGGTTGGACAAGAATCCCACGATTCCCATTCCATTAGACCGAACTGTAGATAAAATGATAACGTCTTCTTCTCCGCCTTGAAATCCATCTACAGATCGTACATTCACGGAAAACTCACAGCCTGCATCAGTGCTGTATTTCTTGCCAATCTGTTTTTGGATTGCAGAAACCTGTGCCTTATACGGTGATATGCAGCCAACACGAGCTCTTTGTTTCGAAACTAGAGATTCTGCCATCATTGAAAAACAGAAGAAAGTTGCTAAAAACCAACGTATAAAGACAAGAAGATCAGAACCAGTTGGAGACAATAAAAATAACCTCTGTAAAGCATAGCAATGATCTCAGCTACTGCAGAAGCTTCTGCCATGTTTTTAAAGCTAAATTTGTGATCAAGCTCTTCTTTTCCTTTGCTTATGTTGATGAAAGAATACGGACCGAACATGGCTCCTTTGAGAAACCGTTTCTCGTAGCTTAAGTTTGTGACATTAGGGCCATTCATGATCTTCTCTTCATAGAACTTCCTATTTGGGAACAAACAAATTGAGGGATGCATTCTGTATTGAATGTTAAGGAGATGCTTCTTTTGTCCTAATCTAGCCAGCCTCTCGAACAAGCTTCTCCCAAAATTAGCTTTCTCGCAAATCTGCACATGTAAAAAACTCACCAACTTCTAACAAATACTGCATTGTAACAGAGTCAGTAGTGCTAAAAAAAAATAGTTTCTTTCAAAACCTTGCTTTGAACCATTGCTGTCAATTGTTTCTCGTCTCCAAATAGCATCGCGTGACGAAGACCAGGTAGCTGCAAGGGAATAGTGGATTCACATTCTTTAAGCTGAGAAGCTTCATCAATCACCACCACCTCAATTGGCGTCTCTTCAGTTAACAGCTTGGATGAACTTGAGGCAGTAGAGAAAATCAAGACTGCATTTTTCAAACAGAAGCTCCTAATTTGGTTTTTTTCTAAGAAATTCGGGAGCCAAAAGCTGCAACGAAGAAGTTCTAATGTTGCAACACATTCTGATTTTGTTGTCTGCAACGTACTACAAGAAAGTGAAGAAACTTCAGTCCCCTTGAGGCCTTCTCTCAGTCCATGTGTCTCAGAAACAGTTTTTAACAGTGCTCCGAGAGTTTGAAACACCTCGAGTGCTCTAACCATGTTCTTCACTGCTTCCAGGGGGATATAGGAAGTAGGCAAATGAGTGTACAAGGTTGTCATACAAAACTCTAGTCGATCCGCTAAGGATTTATACTTGTTCAAAACGAATTCCTCGAATGTCCAAATCCTTGCCTTTCCTCCATTGATCTTTTGAGGAGACTCTTCTTTCACCCTTTTCTTCTTTTTCCATTTTAAGCTCTGAATAATGAACTTTTTCCAATGCTTATTTATCCTGGTTTTTTTCAAGTCTTGATTTAGTTCCCCAGTTGAACTTTCTGGTTCTTGTTCCTCATCACTACTCTCTTCATTCTTCTCTTTTATTGACTCGAATAACAAATATTTTTGGTATGAACCTTCGGGTTCTTCAAGCAAACTTATCATCTGAACCAGACCTGCTTGCCACCCGACCACGGGTGACAAGCACTTAGCAAGACCACGAACACGATACTCAAGAAACACATCCCACAGACCCTCGTGATCCTCGATCTTCATTCTTTCTCCGTTGCCAAAAACAACAATGTCCCCGAGACCATAACTGTTATAACGAAGACGACCTGTTACGAGTTCCAGAAGCCGCTTTGCAACTCCTATGACTGCATTGTTTGTAGGAGCACAAGTCAGAGTTCTGCAATGCATATTGAAGAGGATATACAGCAATGAGGCAGCTGTGTTTGTTTTCCCAGTTCCAGGAGGACCCCAAATTAGGTTAACAGTGTTTCTGTGAACACATTGCCTGGCTTTTACACAACTCAAAGCAGCCATTTCCTGGGAATCATCTAATCCAAAGGAGTGAATGGCTGCTCTAGCATTCAATAAAATAGTCCCCTCGGTTTCTTCTCGGGTGCAAAAGGCACAGTTTCTGTCATCCTGGCCATTTTTGAACTTTCATTTAGATTTCAAAGAGGTATTATACTTTAACAAAAAAGTAAAACATAAAAATGACTAAAGGGAAAGATTTTAAACATCTTACATTCCAATTCATTTGCCACACTGTTTTGATCATGTTTAAGTTGGGACTTTCCAGGTCCATATTCAGAGACTTCCATAACCGAATATTCGTTGTCAAACTAGTAAGATAAACAACAAAAACCTCATCTCCCTCCATCCCTTTCCCCCCTTCCTTTTTCTGGAAGGTCATAATGGGCTTCGACGACAGAATTGGAAACCAATCATCATCATCATGATCATGATCATCATCCCCTCTGCCTTGAACTACAGCTATGAGATAGGACATCTTTGGTCTATTCAGATCCTCGATACGCTTAGGCCTCACATCAGAGAACGCGATTAAATCCCCAACCTCTGGTTCATATACTTGTTTATTACTCCCACCACCACTACCCTCTCTAGTTGGCTTCAACCGAATGCTGTAGTAGAAATCTTTTGGAAATTTGAAATCCTTAGACACTTTCAAGGCTAATACCTCACAAGCCGGGGCACTAAACAGTGTGCCTGTCATGTTTGAGTACAAATCAGCACGCGTTTCTTCAAGAAGTGGATAGATGAATGAACTGAGGTAATGATATGTGGACAAGAAGGTATCTGGGATTTCCTTAACCTAAAACATCATATCCCAAGTTGATTATATCAGACAAGAAAAAAGATTCATTTCATTACATGAAACATGAGCAAATTGTATGTAAGTACTGACATATAAGTTTATCAACATGAAACATAGTAGAAAAACACAGAATTTTAAATCAGCAAGAAGTGAGTATATTCTAAGTATTTAGACATATGAATGGAATGTAATCTGATAAGCTCTGCAACCATGCAAGACTTAAACCTTGTCTTTGTACAAATTTTTGTTTATGACATCGTCGAAAGACCACGAAAACACTGCATCGATCAGGCCACTTGTCTTCTTTGCAGTTTCCATCATTCCTGGAAAAAGTTGAGAAATATGTAGCTAACCACAATGCAAAAAGTTTATGTTTTTTTCAGTTTCCAGTCCCTGGGAGATGGAATATGTTTGGCATTTCAGACGGAGCAAAACCAAAGTTGAAGTAAGTAACAGTGCATTTCAGATTAAAATGAAGAAAGATGTACACACAGGACAAACCAATTTCTTAGGAAATCAGTTTAGTATATTTTTTCATCTTTATAGAATATGCTCTATCATCTTTTTAATTACTCTTCCTCTTTCCACAAGCTTTCTCAAAGACTTATAGTACATATATTTCAATTTTATTCATTACTTAAGGTGATATGAGACCATACGGAGATTTTCACGTCTAATTAAGACCTCACAAGCTATAGTATTTTGGAGTGAATTTGTCATGTTTGAGTTAAAATCAGCACGTGTTTCTTCAAGAAGTGGATTGATGAAATAATTGAGGTAATGATCCGTGGACATGAAGGTATCTGGCTCGGTGGTGATGTTGTTTTGGGGAGAAAAAGAGGGAGAGAGGAAAGTGTTGTGAGAAATAGATTTTGAAAGTGTTACTTTGTTTTTTTTCCCTGAGTACTACTGTCTCGAACTCACTCTCATCATTCATGCCAGGACACTGGGTGTCACTAGACCACGAGATCTTTGGCGAAAGTTTTACTTTGTTTTAATGTAAAGTAGCAAGGAGTTAAGGAAACGGTTTTTTTAGATGCATTACTGAATTGAAAAGGCGTGAAATGTCGAGGCAGAGGAAAGCAGTTCATGGAGTATATGAAGTGGACGATTTGTCCACAGATCTAGTGTTGAGCGCTGGATCTATGGAGAAATCGCTCATCGCTTCATAACCTCCATGAGCTGCTTTCTTTTGTTTCAACATTTTACACCTTTCCAATTCAGCAATGCGTTTGGAAAACCGTTTCCATGACTCTTTGCTAGTGGTTTTCTCGACATTCTTTTTGAAATCTATTCACATTAAAACAAAGTAGAATGTTATATAAGAGAGAATTAGCTTGATTCTCCTTCTTTAACTAATATAAGTGTTTTCATTGTACTGTATAAGTGGAGTGGATGAAGATGATTGAAAAAATATTGACTTTTTGTGACACTTTTTAAAAGGGTGTTGTGGAAAATATTGAATTATTTTATTTTTATTAACTAAAAAGTATTTGTGACGCCTTGTTGAGGTATAACAGAACAAAATTATATATATATATATATATACACAGACACGAGAGTGGTTGCAACATATTTTGACAAACAAATATTCAGAGTATTTAGGGTTATTGATCTACAGGAAAGCGGGGCATATCAAACATTAGTTACTCGTCAATTTGTGAGAAATTATTATTAACGAAAATGATGGATAATTGACTATAAAGCATACAAACAAACGAGTACTTAACCCCATGCACTGTTGCTGATCTATTATAGGATTTATAGCACCTTGAACTGAAAACAAGCAGATCCAGTATTTGAGGATAGACTTCCCCAGAGAATTTGCTTTTGATTCTTGATTGAGGAGGATTCACCACAACTTTTCCTTTAACACAAATTGCCCTCACAAATTTCTTTTTGACAAATACGCCAAACCAGTAAATATACCAACAGAAATAATGACATTTTTAAAGCAAAAAGCTCCCCAGAAGGTGTTGGAAGAATTTATAGATTTATCACTTGGACTCCTAGCTGAACACTTGCTAGGCTTATCATTTGGAGTGGTGGCAGAAAGCATAATAGGTTTATCACTTGAGCTCGCGACAGAAAACTTGCTAGGCTTATCATTTGGAGTGGTAGCAGAAAGCTTGCTAGGTTTATCACTTGGGCTCGCGATAGAAAACTTGCTAGGCTTATCATTTCGAGTGGTAGCGGAAATCTTGGCTGATAACTTGGTTGTTAACTCATCAGATGCATCTGCAACTGCTTTTCCCAAGTTCTTATCATTGCAGGCATCATAGTAGCACCCGCGGACCTTAGAATGTTGTACTAAGTCTCTCCAAACTGAATCGCTATTGATCAAAGTCGTGCCATTGCCTAATACCCAAAGGCAGTATCTGTAAAAGACCACAACCCACACACACACAAAATATTGACCTTAATACTGATATTTCAGTAGCAGTTTGTCAGATTAATTTGTCTAGGAAAACAAAATAGTACCTTGCCCGAGTCAGAGCCACATTTGCTCGCTGAAAGTTGGACAAGAAGCCCACTGATCCACTTCCATTAGACCGAACTGTAGATATGATGATCACATCTTCTTCTCCGCCTTGAAATCCATCTACAGATCGTACATTCACACAGAAGTCACTCTCCACATCTGTGCTGTATTTCTTGCCAAGCTTTTCTTGGATTGCAAAAACCTGAGCCTTATATGGTGATATGCAACCAACCCGGACTCTTTGTTTTGAATGTAGAAACTCTATCATCATTGAGCAAAAGAAAATCAGTAACACAAAGGTAGAGATGAGAGCAGTAGTGGTGACAAAAGAGAAATTACCTCTGTAGAGCATAGCAATAATCTCAGCTACTGCGGAAACTTCTGCCATGTTTTTACTACTACTTTTCTCATCTGGATCTTCTTTTCCATTGCTTATGTTGATGAAAGAATACGGTCCAAACATGTCTCCTTTGAGAAATCGCTTCTCATATCTTGTGTCTCTGACATTAGGACCATTCATTACCTTCCCTTTGTAGAATTTCTTATTCGGGAACAGACTAATTGAGGGATGCATTCTGTATTGAACGTTGAGGAGGTGCTTCTTGTGTCCTAATTTAACCAGCCTCTCAAACAAGCTCCTCCTGAAACCAGCCTTCTTGCAAATCTGTGGATAACATAACATACATTAGTTGCTAACTATAAAATACTAATGAACTTGTAAAATAAATAGTTGCAAGCTAAGACAACTTTCAAAACCTCGCTCTGAACCATTGCTGGCAATTGTTTCTCATCTCCAATGAGTATAGCATGGCGAAGACCGGGTAGCTGCAAGGGAATAGTGGATTCACATTCTTTAAGCTGAGCAGCTTCATCAATTACCAACAGCTCTATTGGTGTTGTCCCTTCAGAGTGCAGTTTGGATGAACTCGAGACAGTAGAGAAAATCAAGACTGCACTTTTTAAACAAAAGCTTCGAATTTGATTGTTTCCAGAAAGATTTGGGAGAGTAACGCTGCCACTAAGAAGCTTTAACATTACTACACATTCTGATTTTGTTGTCTGCAATGCATCAATGTGCTTCTTGGACTTGGGAAAAGAAACTTTAATCCCCTTAAGGGCATCTCTCTGTCCTCCACATGTCTCAGCAACAGTTTTCAACAATGCTCCAAGAGTTTGAAGTAAATTATGTGTTGTAACCATCTTCTTCACTATTTCCAAAGGGAAGTATGAAGTAGGCAAATGAGTGTACAAGGTTGTCATACAAAACTCTAATCGCTTCGCTAAGGATTCATACTTGTTCAAAACAAATTCCTCAAATGTCAAAAGTGTTACCTTCCCCGTGTAACCCTTCCCTCGGTGACATTGAACAACATTGCGTTTGGCCACTTTTTCGTCTCCTAAGTACTTCTGATATTCCTCTTCAGGTTCCTCGAGCAAATTTATCATCCAATTCAAACCTACTTGCCATCCATTCAATGGAGACAAGCAGCTAGCAAGCGCATCAACACGGTTATCCAAAAACACTTCCCCTAAATCCTCATGATCATCAATCTTCATTCTTTCTCCATTACCAAAAACAACAATGTCTCCTAGACCATAAGGATCATACTGGAGACTAGCCCTTACCAGTTTCAATACCCGCTTTGCAACTCCTATGACTGCAATGTTCGTTGGAGCACAAGTCAGTGTTCTGCATTTCATATTGGAGAGGACAGATAACAAGGAGGCAACTGTCTTTGTTTTCCCAGTTCCGGGAGGACCCCAAATCAGCTTAACAGAACTTCGGTGAACACAGTTTCTTGCTTTTACACAGCTCAAAACAGCTTCTTCCTGGGAATTATCTAATCCAAAGGATTGTAGAGCTGCCTTAGCATTCAACAAATTAGTACCTTGAGTTCCTCTATTGGTGCAGAGGGCACAATTTCCTTCATCCTGGACAAGTTTGAACTTCCATTTAGAACCCAAAGAGATACTAAGTTTTATGAAAGGTAAAAACCCAAACAGAAAATAAAATAACAAAACAATAGGAAGGAAGAATCGTACTTTCGGATCAATTTGCAACACTGTTTTGATAATCTTTAAGTTAACATTTTCCATGTCCATATTCAGAGATTTCCATATGCGAATATTTGTTGTCAAACTAGTAAGATAAACAACAAAAAGCTTATCTCCCTCTCTCCCTTTCTCCATGTTTTTCTTGAAGGTAACGGGCTTTGATGACAAGATTGGAAACATTGCTGAACCATCATCTTTCCTGCCTTGGACTACAGCTATGACATACGACATCTTTGGTCTGTTCAAATCCTCAACACGTTTGGGCCTCACATCAGAGAATGCAATTAGATCCCCAACCTCAGGTTCATACGGTTGTTTACTATCATCACCACCCCCTCTAGTTGTCTTCAAGAAAATATCGTATAACAAATCTTTAGGGTACTTGAAACCCTTGGAGATTTTCACATCTAAGACCTCACAAGCCTGGGCATTTCGGAGTGAATTTGTCATGTTTGAGTACAAATCAGCACGCGTTTCTTCAAGAAGTGGATTGATGAAATAATTGAGGTAATGATCCGTGGACATGAAGGTATCTGGGATTTTCTTAACCTAAAATATCACAAACCAAGTTGATTATATTAAATGAGACAAGAAAAAAGTGTTTCATATCTTTACTTACAGCTGCAATTCTGCAAAGCTACATGATACAACAGCAAATTTACCAACATGAAGAAGATCAATAAGATTACAAGAATTTAGACATGAGAATCAAACGTGACTTCAAACAACTAAATAGAAAAAACACACAATTTTATATAAAGTATTTAGTCATCTGAATGAAATGCAATATGACAAGCTCTACAAAGAACAAACACTCCAGCAAATAACAACAGATCATAAAGTTCAAATAAAGCAACAAACTTTTTTACCATTTTAACTAAGAAGAATGCATGAGTTCAAAGAAGACATAGCAAGAATCAAACCTTGTCTCTATACAAATCCTTGTTCATCATGTCCTCTAAAGACCAAGAAAACACTGCATCGATCAACCCTTGCCCTGGACGTTGTTTCTCCTTTGCAATTTCCATCGTTCTTGGATGATCAAATCAAATATTCGAATCTATCTACCTAACCAAAAGTTACTCATAAAGCTCAGTTCTTTTCAGTTTCCACTTTCCACTCCCCTTCTTTGTTAAAAAAACAAGTGTGATATTTTTTGCCTTCCAGACGAAGCAAAACCCAAGTAAAATGAAAGCAAAAAAGGTAGCAACTTGGAAAAAGAAAAAATGTGTACGGATTCAGAATATAAAGAGAAAAGTATTAAGCAAGAAGAAGAGTGGGATTAATTAAAGACTATATAAGATGAGTCAACCAGAAACAGCTCTGTAGCAAAGACAAATGATTCCAAAGATGATGTTGTAGGCCTCTGGTGGAATTGGTGGGAAACTGGCAAGCCAATTTCTTCTTTAAAAAAAAATTGTATTGTCATATAATAATGCAAGCTTTGCAAATCTTGAAAGATTATAACTTTGTTTTGGCGGAATGTTTTGAACATTTTTTTTTAATAATTTAAATGTGAAAAACACTACATTTTTCTTAAAAAGTTATTGTTAAACAATATTGCATTAGTTTTTATATTAAAAGTGATAGAAAATACATCAAAAGAATTATTATTTTTTATTATTTTCTTTGCGGAAGAAATGATCCTCTTCTTGGAGGCTTCCTAGAAACAAATGGAGGATATGAAGTATTGCTTGGACACTTTTTGTCTAGCTTCGGTCAAAGAGTTAAATTATGAAAAATAGGAGACAAGAGAGTCAATACAATACAATTTTAAAAGTTTTCACTAAGTGGGTTTTGATTTTTTTTTTTTCCTTCTTCTCTTTCCCTGCTCTCTCTCTCCTAATTGGCACTTCAAAAACCTCAAATAAATCATCACTATAGAGGATGCTCTAAAACTCGTCAACACCAATCTTCAAATGGAACTTTTGATTAGCTCTTAAATCCTCTTCAACCCCGTCTCTGTTTGTATGAAAACCGATCTCTATTCTCAAAAATCTTCTTCTTTCTGAAACACACAAGTAACAAGTTTCTGAACCAGATGTTTCAACAATATAATGTAAACAAGTAAAAACAAATGTGGTATTACTAAAGCAGCCAAAAGCTCACCCAAAGGCAGGTTTATGGCCAAGACTCATTGCAGAGAACTTGGTGGTTAGCTCATCAGACACATATGCAAGTGCTATTCCCAAGTCCTTGTCATTGCAGGCATCATAGTAGCAGCCGCGGGCAATAGAATCTACGACGATGTCCCTCCAAACTGTACCGCTATTGATCAAGGTCGCACCGTTGCCCAAAACCCAAAGGCAGTATCTGCAAAACAGCAACAAAAATGGAGAATAATAATGCATACATAACACACTGATTTTACTTGCATTGCAACACAGTACCTAGCCCGAGTCAAGGCGACATTTGTGCGCTGGAAGTTGGACAAGAAGCCCACTGCTCCTCTTCCATTAGACCGAACCGTTGATATGATGATCACGTCTTCCTCTCCGCCTTGAAACCCATCTACAGAACGTACATTCACCGAGAAGTCACTCTCCACATCTGTGCTGTATTTCTTGCCAAGCATTTCTTGGATGGCAAAGACCTGAGCTTTGTAAGGTGATATGCAGCCAACACGAACTCTTTGTTTCGAAGCTCGAGATTCTACAGCATTGAACAAAACAAAATATCAAAACCAGAGACAAGAACCAGTAGGTGACCAAAAAAAGGGGGAAGAAAAAATACCTCTGCAAAGCATTGCAACAATCTTGGCTACTGCACAAGCTTCTGCCATGTTTCTACAACTACAATTGTCATCAAACTCTTCTCTTCCCTTGCTTATGTTGATGAAAGAATATGGTCCATACATGTTTCCTTTGAGAAATCGCTTCTCATATCTTATGTTGGTGACATTAGGACCATTTGTGACCTTCTCTTCGTAGAATTTCTTGTTTGGGAACAAACTAATTGAGGGATGCATTCTGTATTGAATGTTAAGAAGGTGCTTCTTGTGTCCTAATTTAACCAGCCTCTCAAACAAGCTCCTCCCGAATTTAGCCTTCTCGCAAATCTGTGCATAACATGCATTCATTAGTTGCTATAAGTACAAAAACTGGATGAACTTAATTCTAAAATAAATAGTTGTTAGCTAAGCTAGGCTGCTGTGAAAAACCTTGCTTTGAACCATTGCTGGCAATTGTTTCTCATCTCCAATGAGTACAGCATGGCGAACACCGGGTAGATGCAAGGGAATAGTGGATTCACATTCTTTAAGCTGAGCGGCTTCATCAATCACCACCACCTCAATTGGCGCACTGCCATGCAACTTGGATGAACTTGAGGCAGTTGAGAAAATCAAGACTGCACTTTTCAAACAAAAGCTCTGAATTTCATATTTTTCAAAAAAATTTGGGAGGCGAATGCTGCCACGAAGAAGTGTTAACAGTGCAACGCATTCCGATTTTACTGTCCTAAATGCATAAAGGTGTCCTCCAGCATCGGTCCCCTTAAAGCCATCTCTCAGTCCTCCATGTGTCTCAGAGAGAGTTTTCAACAATGCTCCAAGAGTTGGAAGCAAATTAATTGCTCTAACCATATTCATGACTGCTTCCAGAGAGATGTATGAGGTGGGCAAATGAGTGTACAAGGTTTTCATACAAAACTCTAATTGCTCCACTAAAGATTCATACTTCTTCAAAATGAATTCATCAAATGTCCAAATCTTTACCTCTCTGCTAGTGCATCCCTTTCCTTTATGACATTTAGCATTGTTCCGAGAAGATTTTTTACTTATCGATTTTTTCTTCTTGTTTTCCTTTATGGTCTGAATAATGAACTTGTTCAAAGGATTACTTATCCTTGTTTTTTTCAAGTCTTTCTTTGTGATCAAACCATCTTTCTCAGCAGCATTCACTTCTCCACTCCCAGGTTCTTCATCACTGTCTTCATCCTTCTCTTTTACTGTTTCTAAATATTTTTTGTACAACACTTCCGGTTCTTCAAGCAAACTTATCATCGAGATCAAACCAACTTGCCACCCAACCGAAGGTGATACACAGCTAGCAAGAGCATTGACACGATAAGCCAGAAACACATCCCACAGATCCTCGTGATCCACTACCTTCATTCTTTCCTTGTTACCAACCAAAACAATGTCTCCTAGACCATAAGACCCATATTGGAGGCTTTCTCGTACCATTACCATAAACCGCTTTGCAACTCCAATGACTGCAATGTTTGTTGGAGCACAAGTCAAAGATCTGCATTTCATATTGAAGAGGACTGATAACATGGAGGCAACTGTCTTTGTTTTCCCAGTCCCAGGAGGACCCCAAATTAGCTTAACACTATTTCGGTGCACACATTGTGTTGTTGTTACACAACTCAGAATAGCCATTTCCTGGGAATCATCTAATCCAAACGAGTGTATGGCTGCTCTAGCATTCAATGAAATAGTAGATTCAGTTTCTTGTTGGGTACAAAGGTCACAATTTCTATCATCCTGGACATGTTTCTCTTCAATTTCTTCTGGGGCAGAATTTGCTGCATCCTGTTCATGTTTGAACTATGATTTAGAATTCAATGACATATTATTATGTTTAAGCATGGCTACAATAATAATACATAAAAAATGATAAAAGGGAATTGAAATATCTTACATCCTGATGAACTTGCAACACTGTTCTGATAATATTCAAGTTAGCACTTTCCAGGTCCATTTTCAGAGAATTCCATATGCGAATATTTGTAACCAAACTAGTAAGATAGACAATAAAAAGTTCATCTCCCTTTTTCTTCTCCTCATTGTTCTTTTGGAAGATAATGGGCTTTGATGATAGGATTGGAAACCAATCTGAATCATCATCATCATCCCTGCTTCCTACTACAGCTATGAGATAGGATATCTTTGGTCTGTTCAGGTCCTCTATGCGCTTAGGCCTCACATCAGAGAGAGCAATTAGTTCACCACCCTGTGGTTCATATGGTGTTTTACTCTCACCATAACCATTTCTAGTTCTCTTCAAGCGGATCTCGTAGAACAGATCATTAGGGGGGTTGAAACCCTTGCCGGTTCCTAAGTCTAAGACCTCACAGGACGGGGCATTACGGAGTGAGTCTGTCATGTTTGAGTACAAATCAGCACGTGTTTCTTCAAGAAGGGGATGCATGAATGAATTGAGATAATGCTCCTCGGACAAGAAGGTATCTGGAATTTCCTTAACCTAAATTCAACATAAAAAAAAACCAAGTGGATTATCTTAGACAATAAAAAAGATTCTGACTGCTGCTCACATATGCACCATGAGTTACATTGCCCCTCATCTCAGAGATTGGGAGAGGAGATAAATTCCGAGATATACATCAGTGAGTAAAGAAGGGATTTAATGCTCAATTTTTGTCTCAAAGGCTGATGAGATTTTTTCCTATTGAGGATTCAAACCTGAGTACTTACTGAGTTAGTTACTACACTCACACTCCACCTTTCTACCACTAAGCTATGCCCTAAGGCATGAGCATCATAACATGATATCACAACAAATTGCAAAAGCTAAGCTAGCACTGGCATATATACAAGTTTATGAACATGAAACATTTTCGAGGGGCATAGATGCAATAGCTCAATCTCAAACCTTGTCTTTGTACAGATTTTTGTTCATCACGTCTTCTAAAGACCACGAGAACACTATATC
Source organism: Ipomoea triloba (assembly GCF_003576645.1). Taxonomy (NCBI): domain Eukaryota; kingdom Viridiplantae; phylum Streptophyta; class Magnoliopsida; order Solanales; family Convolvulaceae; genus Ipomoea; species Ipomoea triloba. The sequence continues at coordinate 3,536,809 of NC_044918.1, forward strand.
GATCAAGCCCTGCCCTCCACGTTTCTTCCCTCCTTTCTTCTTTGCAATTTCCATCATTCCTGGAAGCTATATCAGATCAAATGCTAGATCAGATACATACAAAAATTAAAGGTTAAGTTCACTTCAGTTTCCACTCCACTAGCTTAGCTTCTTCTTTCGCATGCATTTAATTCAGACGGAGCGAAACCAAAGTTGAAGTAAATAACAGTGCATTACTATACACACAGGACAATAACCCACTGTTTTAACGTTTTCTGTATATATAAAATGAAAGCAAAAAGGCAGTGTCTCCGTACGGAAACAACTGAGTAGATAAAGCAAGAGAAGAGTGAAGAATTGAATGACCTGGGCTCAGCTCAGTGATAAATAAAGATTACAGATTTACAATGAGAGAGTGTAGCAAGAGCAGAGAATTATATTGCAAAGATGATGCGATTAAGATATATATAGAAGATCAGAGTCACATTGGAGGAAGCCTAACGTTGTTGGGAAAGAAGACGACACAATTATATACTTTATCGTTGGGTTCCTTAATCGTTGAGGTCTAAATACAGTGAAATGACGTTTCGTTTTCACAATTTCTTGCCAAAACAAATAGTGAGAGGACGAATAGTTTAAACATTTCTGTGAAGAAAGTTTTAAAAGTTTTCAAAATAGTTACTATTTTATTTTGGAAACATTACCAAACAAAGTTATAGTTTATAAAAGTTTAAAATAAGTTATAAGTTTTACCAAACATAGCCATAATTTTGTAAAATATTTTATTTTTTATTTTTTTGAAAATTATATTTTATTTTTTAATTCATCCTCTGTTCTTTTTTTTTTTTTTTAGTTAGTGTTGATCTAAGCATATAATACAATATTCATATGAATGTCCATTCCAATGAGAAAAATTCACCCGATATATAAATATAAATGTGTACTTCAGTATCAATCCACTTAAATTTTTAGTTGAAATAAAACACTTCATTCAATTATTTTATTTTATTTTTTGAAAAGAATCATTCAATTGTTAGTAACATGAATTTGATGAAATGAGAATATAAATGAAAAAATAGATTTGCACACCAACTTTCTTTGACAAAAAGTTGAAAAATAGGTAAAAGTAAAACTGCAACTCACTACAAGTTTTTTTTTTTTTTAAATCATCATAAGAGTAATAATATAAAAATACAAATGGGAAAATGGTTCATAAAGAGCAATAAGTGTGACAAAAATTTCAAAATCCATAATAAAATTTTTTTTTTGAAAGTCAAAACTTTATGTGAAAATACCATTATATTTCTTGAATTTGATGTGACAAAAGGATTTATTGTTTGAATACGCTCAAAATTCTCAAATTTACGATTATTGTTTTTTTTGTTTAAGTACATCCAAAATCCTCAAATCAAGCTTTTTATAGTTTTTAATAGATGTTACATTGATGTTATTTAAGTTAATGAATAACTGAACCAAATAGTTGATGTTATCTAAATATTATAAATTAATGAAATGTTGAAGTTAGATAGTATTTGCTTTCAAAATGAATGAAAAATTTATAAATAAATAAAATGATGATATGACAAACAAAAATTTACTGCATGGTGCATGCACACGTGCCAAGATGTCAATGAACAAAGCAAACACTTGCTTGGTTGCATATTGCAGAATATCTTTAATTTGAATAAAATTTATTGAAGCAAAAACATCATTCTTCAATATAATTTGAATTTTGAACAGCTTGTTATGATCGATCTTACGTTCGAACCAATAATCCTCATCGGCCGCTTCTGTGTTTCTTTCAAATCCAAGCCCTAACCTTCCTGTAAATCAAACTAATTCTGGCAGACATTAGAAACATGCTTCAATGAACTAAACAGGTGAAGAGTGAGAGTTCTCAAGCTAAAAGCACCCACAAGGTTTTGGAAGAAGATCTGTTAGAATCAAGTGCTTACCACTTACGTCAAAAGATATAGCTAACAGCGAAGACGTAACTTATTTTTTTACTTGACTGTTATTATATTGTTCGAGACAAGTTGAGTGCTGGACTTGGCCCTTAATTAAGGGCTTTATCCGCCTTCGCCTAACAATCCCGAGCCACTGAGTACTAGACATGAATCCTTTATCGGACCTATAAAACAACATCAAAAACAGAATGATGATTTGGTGTGTTCTCATTACTGAATTTTAAATCTTAAATTGGTTAATATACTGCATTATTTCAAATAGTAAATATCTATAGCATTTTTTGTCCATCAAACACAATCCAACTCGAATATGTATCCTTTTGAATTAGACTCATTCATCAGATAATCGTTTCTTTAATTTTGGCACAAATTTTTAATGACAAATACATTTTTTTTTAAAACAATGACAAATAATTTTAACCATCCATTTTTTTTTGAGGAGATGTTGGTTTAAGTGGAAGAGAAAGAATGAGGATAGAGGAGATGTGAGAGCTTCCTGCAAGAATTGATTTTTTATCTTGAAGTTGGCCCCACCAATTATGAAAAAAGTACGCATTTCTCACGCGAGGCGCAACAACAACGCTCAACCGAACGCGTTACTATAGCCTTTTTTTTTTATTTCCTAAAACTCATTTTTCTTGTTTTTTATTTTATTTTTTCCCTCCCTCCTCCCCTGATGTTGCGTTACTATAGAGGGTGATAGTGGCGGTAAAAGTGGTTGCAACTGCCTATGGTATGGAAAGGACTAGACTACCCCTCTATACATGCTAATAAGTTTAGGTAATGATTTGTGGACAAGAAAGTCTCTGGGATTTCCTTAACCTAAAACATCACAAACCATCAGCACAGAGTGAGTGAATCACAAAGTTTGAATCAAAACGAGTGGATGAAATGCAATCTGAATCACAAATTTTTCAAGCATGTATGCTAGAAAATAATTAAGATAAAAGCTGGCATTTTAGAGGTATGCTGAAGTTTAAAGAAGAGATGGCAAGGCAAGGCAAGGCAAACCTTGTTTCTGTACAAATTTTGGTTCATAACATCTCTCAAAGACCAAGAAAACACTGCATCAATCAAGCTCAGCCCTTGACGCTCCTCCTCTCTAGTTTCCATTGTTCCTGGATGGATGGATGGAAAGAAGATCAGATCAAATCAGGGCCTGAGAGTGTCTGTGTACCAAAAGCAAACAATTCCAAAGATGATGCGATTATATAGAAACTTGAACAAAGAATGAGAGTGAATGAGGAATGTGGAAGCTTATATAGTTGTGGCCTGGGAAAGAAGAAATAATCCGGTAGATGACGTTTCGTTTTCCAGGGGCCTTCACTGTTTCTTAGCGTTCATAAATGCATGCACAGTTCTTTAGTAGAGTTGTCGTCCTCTAAAATCTTGTATTCCTTTCGGTGTCTTTTATTCTTCGATTTCATATAGATTATGCCCAGAACTAACTTGAGAATGTACTATACATTATTAAGTTTTCTCTTAGTGAAAAAATGCACTTTTTAATTGTTCCGGTATTCCCTGTTCCGTAAAATAGGAAAAGGGGTCCTTTAACATTGTTTTCCCACACTGTAGCTGCTGAGCATTTCAAACCTTGTTCTCTTATCTAAAATACTATCTATTAAATCAGCATGCTAAGTTGGTACAAGCAACATTCTTGATTTATCATATTGTCATATGAGAACTGTTATCTGATACTATTTTTTGGAAATGAATGTGTAAACACATGTATCATATGATCAGGAAATGTTGCTGATGATCGCATGGACAGCTCTACTGATTGCATTGGTGAAATTTGTCCGCAAGAGACTAAAAATTGTATCTAGTCTCTATTGGTCAGCCGGGCCGGCCCTAAAGGCGGGCGAGATGGGCACCCGCTCTGGGTCCAACATTGGAAGGGACCCTTAGCTTGATTTTTTTTTTTATGAAGTTAAAAAAAATGCTTCCATATGCAAAAATTTGAATCCATGACTTCAAAATTGTATGAACTATGAAGCATGGAGAGAAGATGAGAGAAAAAGGTTTCAAAGAGCCTTCTTTATTTAGTGTTTAGAGAGAGAGACCCCCACTAATGAAGGACTAAGGCCCTTTATATAAGCCTAATCTCGTACACCGAACATACATACAAAATACGTAGGATAGTATATCCGGTGTATATTTCCTATCAGTAGTCCCCCGTCTGTGCCCTGACGTCGAGCCAATGAGGAAGTGTTCGGGCTGAAAAACTAACCATACAGTCCATGACTTACGCCAAACTCTTTCAGAAGCTGATTTAAATACTGTTGGATTGCACGGAATACGATGGGGTTTATGTTAGGATTTTGAATAAAATCAATTCTCTTTTCTCACCTTTATTTTCTTAACCATAATCCTCCTCTTCCTTCTTCTCTCTATTTCTTCTTTAGTTCTTGTTTTTCTGTATAAGAGTGTTACAACTTGGTATAACAATCCTACTCAATAGGGGTGGGCACAGGTTCGGGTTCGACCCAACTATATTTAGGTCATCCAAATACTCAATAGGGGTGGGCACAGGTTCAGGTTCGACCCAACTATATTTAGGTCATCCAAATATTTTTGAGTTGAAAATTTTTAAATTTGAAAATCAAGCTGAAATAAAGAAGACATGTACCGCTCGTATGCGGGCTTGATCATTGGTCAATGCAAAGAGACGATTACAAGGTGTAGCAAGTTTCAGATTAAACATGTGGCTAGATGCGAGAATGTTCGGGTCCATGATTTGGCCAAATCTACTTTTTTGCATAGAGACTCTAGGTTTTGGCGTTTTGAACCACCTGTTTGTACCTTTGAGTTCTCTATTGCGTAATGAATGTGTTTTGTGTTTGGTTTTCAAAAAAAAAAAAAAAAAAGAAGAAGAAGAAGAAGACATGCATCGGTTTTGAGTGCTTCGGGTTGGTCTTAGTTTGGACTCGAACCAATATACCAAAATTCTAATTGTCCAAAAATCTGAATAGATACAACTTATTATGTCATTTATAGAATCAAGACTTTATCTTTGTAGGTTTTCCTTGCTAGTCTCGCAACCTCTCCAAGTATTAAATAGGCACATTGATCCATTGGTACATTATTTTTCTGACTAAATTTCTATGCCCCTGGGGCTTCCCCACCCTTACTTGACAAAATAGTACCCTTACTTGACAAAATAGTAGAATAGTAAATAACACTGACTCAACAACTCATTAAGTGAGAAAACTAATGTCGGGTGTCCACCACATTCGTACATTATTTATTTAGTACTTTGTGTGCATTTCATGCTAGATTTTCATTTTAATTTTTATTCCCAAAAACATTGATCCTAGTTTTCTTCTCTCATCTAAATTATTATGCTCTCATTAATGAAAATTCCTAATGGAGATTTTTGAGTAAGCAAAATCTCTCAAAAACTCCAATTGGAATGCTCTAAGATTACTCAATGTATTTCCAAACATGAAATGCAGCAACACACACTATTTACATTCAAAACAATGTAACAATTACAGGCATTTATCATAAAATTATAATACCATTACATAAACTGTTCAGCAAAACACCAGTCTTCAATTTAACCATGTTCTGATGTTACCATCAAAACAATCCTCATCCCCGTCCACCTTTGCTCAAAAACCAAGCTCTGTTCTTCTTGAAATTCTTCACCTTTCTGATATGCATTAGCAATAAGTTTCAGAACCAGATGTTTCAATAACATAAACAGGTAAAAAGTGATGCTATTAAAGCTAAATGCTCACCCAGAGGCTTTGAAAGAAGATCCAGGTTTATCACTTAGACTCATTGCAGACAACTTGGTTGTTAACTCATCAGATGAATCTGCAATCACTTCTTTCAGGTTCTTGTCACTGCAGGCATCATAGTAGCACCCGCGGGCCTTAGAATATTGCACCAAGTCTCCCCAGACAGAGCCACTATTGATCAAAGTCGCGCCATTGCCTAATACCCAAAGGCAGTATCTGTAAAGGATCATAAAAATAATGAGTGAAGATACAAATTGTGATTTCAGTAACAGTTTGTAAGCTTAATTTGTATAGGGAAACAAATTAAACAGTACTTTGCTCGAGTCAGAGCCACATTTGTGCGCTGAAAGTTGGACAAGAAACCCACTGATCCATTTCCATTAGACCGGACTGTAGATATGATGATCACGTCTTCTTCTCCGCCTTGAAATCCATCTACAGATCGTACGTTCACGGAGAAGTCACTCTCCACATCAGTGCTGTATTTCTTGCCAAGCTTTTCTTGGATTGCACAAACCTGAGCCTTATATGGTGATATGCAACCAACCCGGACTCTTTGTTTTGAACGTAGAAACTCTACCATCATTGAGCAAAAGAAAATCAGTAACACAAAGGTAAAGATAAGAGCAGTAGTGGTCACAAAAGAGAAAAATTACCTTTGTAGAGCATAGCAATAATCTCAGCCACTGCAGAAACTTCTGCCATGTTTTTACTACTACATTTCTCATCTAGCTCTTCTTTCCCTTGGCTAATGTTGATGAAAGAATATGGTCCAAACATTTTTCCTGTGAGAAATCGCTTCTCATATGTAATGTTTTTGACATTCGGACCATTCATTACCTTCTTATTGTAGAATTTCTTATTTGGGAACGAACTAATTGAGGGATGCATTCTGTATTGAATGTTGAGGAGGTGCTTCTTGTGTCCTAATTTGACCAGCCTCTCAAACAAGCTCCTCCCGAAACCAGCCTTCTCGCAAATCTATGGATAACATAACATACATTAGTTGCTAACTATAAAAAAATAAAAAAATAAAAAAAAAAAACATAATGAACTTCTTTAATAAATAGTTGCAAGGAAACTTTCAAAACCTTGCTCTGAACCATTGCTGGCAATTGTTTCTCGTCTCCAATTAGTATAGCGTTGCCAAGACCGGGTAGCTGCAAAGGAATAGTGGATTCACATTCTTTAAGCTGAGCAGCTTCATCAATTACCAACAGCTCTATTGGTGCCATCCCTTCAGAGTGCAGTTTGGATGAAGTCGAGACAGTACAGAAAAGCAAGACTGCAAATTTCAAACAAAAGTTTCGAATTTGATAGTTCTCAGCAAAATTTGGGAGCTTAATGCTGCCGCGAAGGAGTTTTAATATTACAACACATTCTGACTTTGTTATCTGCAATTCATTAATGTGCTTCTTCCACTTAGACGAAGAAACTTTAATCCCCTTAAGGCCATCTCTCAGTCCTCCAGGTATCCCAGCAACAGTTTTCAACAGTCCCTCAAGAGTTTGAAGCAAATTAAGTGCTCTAACCATCTTCTTCGCTACTTCTCGGGGGATATAGGAAGTAGGCAAATGAGTGTACAAGGTTGTCATACAAAAGTCTAATTGCTCCGCTAAAGATTTATACTTCTTCAAAACGAACTCCTCAAATGTCCAAATTGTTACCTCCCCAATGCGATCCTTTCCTCTGTGACATTTGGCCACTTTGTCAATAGATTTCTTTTGAGAAGATTCATCTTTCAACTTTTTCTTCTTGTTTTCCTTTATGGTCTGAACTATGAACTTCTTCAAATGCTTATTTGAGTTATTTCCCTTGGTTTTGTTCAAGTATTTATCTGTGATTAAACCATCTTTCTCCTCAGTACTACTTAGTTCCCCACTTGAGCTTCCTGTTTCTAATTCATCATCACTCTCTTCATTCTCATCTTTTATTTTGTCTAAGTACTTCTGATATTGCTCTTCGGGTTCCTCGAGCAAATTTATCATCCAATTCAAACCTGCCTGCCACCCGACCAATGGTGACAAACAACTAGCAAGAGCATCAACACGATAATCCAAAAATGCATCCAATAGATCCTCGTGATCATTCACCTTCATTCTTTCCCCATTACCAAACAAAACAATGTCTCCTAGACCATAACTATCAGACTGGAGACTACGCCTTACCAGTTCCATAAGCCGCTTTGCAACTCCTATGACTGCAACGTTCGTTGGAGCACAAGTCAATGTTCTGCATTTCATATTGAAGAGGACAGATAACAAGGAGGCAACCGTCTTTGTTTTCCCAGTCCCGGGAGGGCCCCAAATCAGTTTAACAGAACTTCGGTGAACACATTTTCTGGCTTTTACACAGCTCATAACAGCTTCTTCCTGGGAATTATCTAATCCAAAGGATTGTATGGCTGCCTTGGCATTCATTAAAGTAGTAGCTTGAGTTCCTCCATAGGTGCAGAGGGCACAATCTCCTTCATCCTGGACATATTTCAACTTCCATTTACAATTCAAACAGAAACTAAGCAAAAAATAAAACAATAGGAAGGATTGAAGAAAGTATCTTACTTTGGGATCAATTTGCAACACTGTTTTGATAATCTTTAAGTTAGCACTTTCCTTGTCCATATTCAAGGATTTCCATATGCGAATATTTGTTGTCAAACTAGTAAGATAAACAACAAAAAGCTTATCCCCCTCTCTCCCTCTCTCCATTTTTTTCCTGAAGGTAACAGGCTTTGATGACAAGATTGGAAACCTTGCTGAACCATCATCTTTCCTGCCCTGGACTACAGCTATGACATAGGACATCTTCGGTCTGTTCAAATCCTCAACACGCTTAGGCTTCACATCGCAGAATGCAATTAGATCCCCAGCCTCGGGTTCATATGGTTGTTTACTCTCACCATCGCCCTCTCTAGTTGTCTTCAAGAGAATATTGTATAACAAATCTTTTGGAGCCTTGAAACCCTTAGAGATTTTCACTTCGAAGACCTCACGAGATGGGGCATTTCGGAGTGAATTCTTCATGTTTGAGTACAAATCAGCATGTGTTTCTTTAAGAAGTGGATTGGTGAATGACTTGAGGTAATGATCAGTGGACATGAAGGTATCTGGGATTTCTTTAACCTAAAAGGAGGTTCATTAGTTCATAAGTTCATATCATTACTTACAGCTGCAAAGCAACATGATATCAAAGCAAATTTAAAGAAGATCAAGAATTTATACATGAGAATCAAACACAGAATTTAAATCAAAAGTGACTTCAAGAAACTAAATAGAAAAAAAAAAAAAAAAAAAAAAAAAAAAAAAAAAAAAAAAAAAAAAAAAAAAAAAAAAAAAAAAAAAAAAACCCAAACTATTTAGTCATGTGAATGAATGCAATCTGAGAGTTACTACATGTCAGAGCAGAAGGTGCTAATCTGACAAGCTCTATAAACAGTCTAGAAAATAACATAAAACAGATCATCAAGTACAAATAAAGCAGCAAACTTTACCATTTTAGACTGAGAGGTAGGTACATATGCATGAGTTTAAAGAAGACAAAGCAAGAATCAAACCTTGTCTCTGTAAAAATTCTTGTTCATCACATCCTCTAAAGACCAAGAAAACACTGCATCGATCAACCCCTGCCCTGGACGTTGTTGTTTTTTCTTCTTTGCAATTTCCATCTTTCCTGGATGATCAAATCAAATATTCAAATCTTACCCAGACACACTATACACATAAAGCTCAGTTCTTTTCAGTTTCCACTCCCTCTTCTTTGAAAAAACAGTGATATTTTTCGCCTTTCAGACCAAGCAAAACCCAAGTATAAGGAAACGACAGTGCGTTACAAAATGGCAAAAGATTGTACTCACACTTGAAGCAACTTTAACTCTGTAATATAATGAAAGCAAAACAGCAGTGACTTGGAAAAGGAAACCTCGTACGGATTGCAGAAACAACGTAGTAAAGTGTAATAGCAAGAAAAGTGGGATTAAACAATGAGTTGACGACGAGTCAACAAGAAAACATAAAAAAGTTTCTCTGTAGCAAAGCAAACATTTCCAAGGATGATGCATGCTATTATAGGCCTTCGGTAGTAAGTTTGAATTTGAAAAGTAAACTAAACTTTTTATGTGGAAGATGAAAAGAGATAAATAAGGAGATATGTCTTAATCTTAATTTGTATATAAGTTTCTAAATGTCTTTTTTATCATTGCTAAAATTTGAAAAAAAAAAAATTTAACATCTGTTTTAATTGGTTAATCAATTGAGCATGTTCAGAACTATTATTATCATATTTGAAACATATCAAGTTTAGCTTAATTAAAAATGTGATGCTGATATCACGAATTCAATTTTTGTCAATATTTTTCTTTGTTGAATGTGTCGCACTTGGTCTTTTTACTGTGATTTATTTCACATAGATATTTGCATCTTATTACACATAAATAGAATTTATCTTATAATATACATTTTCTTATAAGTTACAAAAAAAAATTTGATATCTAAAAAATGTGATCCTATAAGTAATTAATAGTCCATTCTATGATTAAAAAAAAAACCGACAACATATAGTCAATCCAATGAGAGTAAAGTGAGGTTAGAAACTTGTGGGACAAGAATTGAACATAGTGAGGTTGTTACTTTCTGTAGCTTAGATTTCTTAGTCGTTGAGGAATAAATACAGTGAAATAGGGACGTTTCTTTTTCCACGCGCTTCCTTAACAATTTCTTTAGAGCATGCTGTCAATGGAGTTTTTTCACCTTTTTTTTAAGTGTAATTATGAATGAAAAAATGGGAGAAGAAAAAAAAAAATTTTTTGAAAAACATATTAAAAAACGCATAGTCAGGCACAACATGATAACCTTCTCCATGCTTGCAAGTTCACTGTACCAAGAACCATTTTTGCCGGAAGTTTTCTCTCTTCTCTCTCCATGCCTCTCTCTCTCATCCAAGTAAGCAAACACTGTACCAATAACCCCTCAATATCCATTGGTAGGGATGCTCAAAATTGGGTTCACAGCATAAAACACGGCAAATTATATTATGGACATCTTGGAAAGGAATGATCAAATAAATTGGAAATGAAACTGCCTTAAATTTTCAGGTCAGCTGTGTTATCTAAATTAAAAGAGAAAATTAATCATTATTTTCGACAGCAGAAATCCTGAGGTAATTGAACTTGTAAAATTGAGACACTAAATTTATTTATTTTTTAAAATTAATTTTGAGAAAATTTTACATATTGATTGTAAAATTGTCAATTTTTAAAAATAAAAAGTTGTATTGAATAAAATAAAATATAGTATATGTTTAAGTAATTTAACTATTATGTATATATAGATATTTGGCCATGTAAGCCACTAAGCCCATAAGCCCATTTGCTTTGATCTTGTGCTCAGTGTGCCCTATTGAGTGTAGTTAGAAATATATTTATAATAATACTTTAAATATATAAGTGGACGTGCCGGAGTGGTTATCGGGCATGACTAGAAATCATGTGGGCTTTGCCCGCGCAGGTTCGAATCCTGCCGTCCACGTTTATATTTTACCGCATGTTTCTTTACTTTCAAAATAAGTGTGGATGTCAAAATTGAGATTTGAACTCAAGACCTTCCGCATGTTTCTTTACTTTCAAAATAAGTGTGGATGTCAAAATTGAGATTTGAACTCAAGACCTTCCACAAAAAATAAGGTTCCCTGCCACCAAGCTACTAGCTCATAAATATCAAAAGGATAATATATTAGTTTTATTTAGTAATATTGACTGGGAAATGCTAAACCAAGTTCCAATAATAAAGGCGCTTAATGGGCAAATTATATCGTGGACCATGATCATAACTGATACTGCAGATGTGTTGAACGGATACTGCAGTTGTGTTAAAAAGATGTTGCAGTTGTGTTGAAAGGAAACTGCAGTTGCACGAAACAGAGGTCGTTCATCCATTCCACACAACTACAGTATCCGTTCAACACAACTGTAATATCCGTTCAACACAACTGCAGTTCCAGATGAATGACACGGCCTCTGTTCCGCACAATTGCAGTTCCTTTTCAACATAACTGCAGTATCCTTTCAACACAACTACAATATCCTTTCAACACAACTGCAGTATCAACCATGACCCATGATCCACAATGCATTGTGGACCATGGTCCACGGTATAAGTACTGCGCTTAATGTATCAGGCTATCAGCTAGGCTAGCTGCAACAAGCCAACAATTATTTATTTGTTTCATAAATAATATTTGTTTCTTCTCTTCTCCCAAAGTTTATTCTCTTCTTAACACTATAAATACCCTTCATCCCCTCCGCAACTTCCTCCCAGCTCCATTCTGCTGTTATTGTTCTTTATTATTATTATTTTTTTTTTTTTTTTTTTGGGTAAATGAGAAAATATATTCCAAAAAGGAAACAAGAATGTACAAACTACACTAGGGCATACCCTAGTAAAAAACAATGATGGTTGTAATCTGAATACAACCCTTGAGTAAATCTGAAAAGCAACTACTTAGGCAAAGGAGCCTAAAATACAAATCTGCTCCCATCCAAATAGGAATTTTCAAAACACAAAGACCACAAACAAGAGATACAATACAATACTGGCAGAAAAATATCACCCCAAGATCCCTTCTGCTAACAGAAACATTCAAGAGTGATCTCAGGATCATGGAGCAAGATTATGAAAAATCTTGAACACCTGAAGAAGAATAATGGATATGGTTTTTGTCACCACAGCTTGGCTTCCCTCAAAAATCATTGCATTCCTGGCTTGCCAAATATAATAAACAGAGCATAAAATAGCCAATAGACCAATTTTTGAATGCATTCGAGATCCACGTGCATCTCTATATGCCCACTTGATAGCCCCTTTGATTGAGCATGTCTTTCTAGTGATCCCAAGTCTTGCTCTAACCTCTTCCCAAACCTGTTTTGAGAAATCACAAGAGAAGAAGAGGTGGTTAACATTCTCCGGTTCCTTCCCACATAAGGTGCATTTATCCTCAATATCCAAGAATTTGAGGTTGTCTTTAGTTGGAAGACGATTCCTAAGACAAAGCCAAGAAGTAAAGGCAAATTTCGGTGGAATAAAGCCTCTCCAAATAGTTTTGAATACAAAGCTTTTATGAGCTCTAGGTCGGATGATCTCAAACACCTCAGACGAAGACAAACCACCTGGGCCTACGCATTTAGATAAAGATAGAATACATTCTGACTGTCCGCCACACTTCCGGACCAACAAGTCCCTAATACGAGTAAGACTTCTCATAAGGGCTGAATCGTTTCTTGTTGGTGTCCAACTCCAAAAATCTTTATCCTGCAAATAAAAGTTATGAATCCATTTTATCCACATAGAGTTTTTGTTTTTGTGGATGTCCCAGATAACTTTAGTCAAGAATGCTGCATTCCACATTTGTAAGCTTCTAATTCCAAGACCCCCTTCCTCCTTAGGCAAGCAGATTTTATCCCAAGCTACATACGCTTTTTTACCATTCCAAAGGAAATTCCTACACAGTGAGTTGATATGGTCAATCACTGTTGTTGGAATATGGAAATTCTGTATCCAGTAGGCCACCACACCTTGAATCACTGATCTAATCAGCTCCAGTCTCCCTGCATAAGACATGGAGGATCCTTTCCAAGCAGATAAGAAATTATTAATTGAATCAATAAGTGGAGCAAACTTATCCACTTTAAGTTTTTGTGAATCCAGAGGAATTCCCAGATATTTTACAGGTAAAGATACAACTGGAATGCGAGAGAAACTTAGATCCTCCACAACACCTGCACAAAACATCTTTGATTTATTAGGGCTAATAGCTAACCCAGCGGTCTTCTCAAATTCATTAAGAGCCTTCATAATAATGTTAACAGACTTGGCATCTCCCCTGCAGAACAGCATTAAGTCATCTGCAAAAGCCAAATGACTTAATTTTGTACCTTTACACCTCGGGTGGAAAGAGAAATTTACATCCGCTGTCTTAACCATAAGCATCCTAGCCAGATATTCCATACAGAGGGTAAAAAGCATAGGAGACATTGGGTCTCCTTGTCTCAGACCCCTCTTACCCTGGAAGTAACCATGTAAAGCACCATTAATTGACAGCGAAAAAGAGGGAGTCCGAACACATTCCATGATCCACTCTACAAATTTTCCCGGAAATCCTAGTCCTATCAAAACTTCTTTCAGAAAACCCCAATCAACTGTGTCGTAGGCTTTACATATATCGACCATAATGGTGCATCTTGGGGAAATTCTTTTTCGAGAATACCCACGGATGATTTCTTGAGCAAGCATGATGTTGTCAGAAATGCTTCTTCCTACAACAAAGGCACCTTGTGACAAGCTTACGATTTTCGGGAGAATACAACTCATCCTAGTCGCAATGATTTTTGTGATGATCTTGTAGAACACCGTACAACAAGCAATTGGCCGAAAATCCTCCACTCTCAGATCATGTGTTTTCTTCGGAATGAGAGCCAGACACGTGCTATTCCATTCTTTAAGTAGCATCCCTGATGAGAAGAATTCCTTCACTGCCCCTGATACAATTGAACCAGTAATATCCCAATTAGCTTTGAAGAAAGCTGCATTGAATCCATCCGGTCCCGGAGCTTTTTCATCTCCCATTGAAAAAAGAGCTTGTATAATTTCCTCCTGAGAGATAGGTTTTAAAAGATCATCTGCTTGTTGTGAAGAAACACAGGGACCTTGGCTGAAATACGAGTCCACGGTTTGAACTCGTTCCTTAGCCTTACCAATCATATTAGAGTAGTATTTCACCAATAACTCCCCTACTTGCTCCAAAGAAGTAGTAGGCACTCCATTATTATCCAAAATAGATGGTATAACCTTTGCTGAATTTCTTTTATTCACTAGGTTATGAAAATAACGAGAACTCCTATCCGACTCCAAGAGGTGTTTTGTATTCAGCTTTTGGGAGAAATACATTCTTTCAGCTTCCATAAGGAATAGAGCTTTTTCCCTTAATATTCTCACCTGCTCACGCTCAAACTCAGTAGCAGAGATCACATCCAAAGATTCATGAGCTATTGTGAACTCCTCATTTGCTCTCTTAACCCTCTCAGAGATATATCCATACTCCATTTTATTCAGAGATTTCAGCGGTGCCTTTAAAGCTTTAAGATAGGAAGCAAGGATGAACTGCTTAGTACCTTCCACCGGATTAGACCAAGTATCTTCAACCACTTTCTTGAAATTAGGATGCTTGAGCCACATATTCATGAATTTGAACGGCCTGTTGCCAGACTTATGTTGACCAAAAACTTTAATGATGATCTGGGAATGATCCGACGTGCTAACCATGTTCTTAAATTCTGCATGACAAGCTAGATTGTTTAGTAACCAATATTCATTGATCAGGCATCTGTCCAGTTTAGCTTCTTTAGACCCATTACTCCACGTGAAGTGATTTCCAGTTGAAAAAGCATCCCTAAGACCCAAGTTCATGCAGCAGTACTCAAAGTCCCCAATATCATATCTAGAAGGCTCCACACTACCCCTCCTTTCCAAAGAAGAAAGCACAGTGTTAAAGTCGCCTGTAATCAACCATGGCTCCATAGCTTGAGTACCATAATCCTCCAATTTGCTCCATAGAGGTCTTCTAGTCGGCACATTGAAAAAACCATAAACAAAGGTACAAAGAATTCTCTTTTGAGAGACTTTACAGGTAATGGAACAATGGATGCATTGCGGGGTTGTGTCCAAAATAATGCAGTCAACCAGATTACTGTCCCAAACAACAAAAATCCTACCTCCTCTTGTTTCAAGAAAATTAGTAGAGAAACTCCAACCATTCAATCTATTGTTCATAAATCTTCTAGCTCTGTCAAGATTTAATTTTGTTTCTAACAGAGCACAAACAGCAAATTTATTAAGCTTGATGAAGTCAGCCACTCCCCCTGCTTTGTGAGGGGCATTCATACCCCTCACATTCCAGCATCCAATAATCATTGGTCAACCGAGGTGGGTACTCGCCTACCACCGCCGCCAGCCACCAAATTGTCCCTTGGTGGCACGGGAGTATCTTCCAGGTCAGCAAAGAAATCCTTAAGAGAATTAAGCTGGTCCTTTTCTTTCTTCTTTCTCTTTTGCTTCACATTCCCACCAGTGGCTAAATCTTTCGAATATTTTGAGGATTTATAATTTGGACCATCTGGGGGCAAATTAAGATGGTCCGAGTCACAAAGCACTCCAAAAGGATCAGCCACCTCATTGCAAATGTTAGAGTCTTTATCACAAAGGCCTTGCTGATTCACGTGGTCCTCACCACTATTTCCCACTAAACAATGTTCACCTTCATTAGACAAGCTTTCCTTATCCCCAAAAACACCCTTAAGATTAGCATGTGATGTCTCTCCTTTTTCAAAGGTAAGAGGGATTGAGTCAGACTTTTCAGGTCTCATCTCTAGAGCATCAGTTCCACTTGGAATATTCAAACTATTTTGAATTTCATATGGTATCACATCATCTTCCAGATTTTGGGCGTCTTTTACCGGACTATGCAAGGCTTTATCTTTCTCTCTGTGAAGCAAATTTCTTTCCACTCGACTCAAAGGACAGCTAGCATTAACATGTTTTTCCCCTCCACATCTAGAACAGAATAGAGGTAGGTATTCATAAAAGACTTTTTGAGTCCATAAAGATCCATCTGGCATTCTGAAAGTGATGGAGTCACAAGGCTTGAACGAGCAATCCACATCAACAAGGATTCTAGCAAAATCAGATTTCTTCATTTCTTTCGTGTGTCTGTCCATAAAAATAGGTTTACCAATTCTGGTTGCAATTTTACTTAAAGCTTTGACATGCCAACACTTTTTAGGTAATCCAGGCAGACGAATCCATATTGGTAACACACAAAAATCCTCATTTTTAAGCACAAAACCATCCGGAAGGAAATCAAGAAATAATCTTTTACCATAAACAAAGTAGGGGCCTTCTCCTGCTACTTTATCTCTATCTGCTTCATTCTTAAACCAGAAGATAACATGACCATTCGCTACTTTCTCCAACTTACAATTAACTTTCCAGTAATTAATAAGTTGATAGATAGCAAAAGCTCCTGGAAACCTTCCTGCAAACCTTCCTAACAAGCAAAAGAATTTTTCCTCTTCAATGTTGAAGACTTCATCCTCCCCCAGATCAATAATATCACTATCCGACTCTAACATTTCCAATAAACAATCATCTCCTTCAGGCTCTCGGATAGAGAAGGAAGGCCTACTATTATTCTGGTTGGAGAAAAGATTCTTGGTCACTTTCATATTTCTCTTATCAACCACCTCATTCCCCTCACTTTCTCCATTTTCTCCATTATCAGACAGAGAATCTCTTGACTCATGAGTTCTAGATAAAGCAGGTACTAGACTTCCAAACTGAATTTCTTGTGATAAAATAAGACCCACATCTTTGGCAGCAATATTTAGGTCAATAGAACCTTGAGAAGAGGGGAGGCCATACGTTCCCATACTTACTAAGGTTCTAAGAAGAGAAAGATAACTGCCGGAAACCACTGACAAGATATACGTCGTAGAGGCAGAGACGATTTCCACAAACAAATTCAACGGAAAAAAACCAAAGCATAGATGCCCATAGGCTTCACACTAACAAGGTCAGATAAGAGTAGAGCATACCTGACCCGGCTCTCGGCATCCAAAAACAAGTAGCCAACATCCACACCAAAGCCAGAAGTTAAAATCAATGTAGAGAAAAACACAAGTACGTAATACCAAAACCCAGAATGAACCAAGGATTAATACAGAAGACGAAGACCCATTTTGGGTGGAGCTCTCTAGAGAGAAATGGAAGAATATCTTTCTAGAGAGAGAAACATCTTACCACAAAAAAAGAAGCTCTTATTATTATTATTATTAAGATAAGAAGTTGAATTTTTTTGACAAGCTATGGCTGCCCCCCAACCCCCAGACGAAGGTGGATGGCTGCCTCCACCTTCTGATTTTTTTTTTTAAATTTTTAAAAACAATAATTAAAATATTTTTTATATATAATTTAAAATTATGACATCATATTTAAGGAAAACTTGAAAGTAATTTGTAAAAAATACTATTTGCACAATTTTTAAGTTTTTGTTTTTTTGATGGTCTAATTGTACACTTTTTTGTTCGATAGTTTAATTATACAATGTTCAAGTAGTCTATTTGACACTTTTTCCAATTATATATTAATATAAATTTTGTTTTCGAATAAAAATATTTAAAAAATAAATAAATAAGAAATGAAATGAGAGTGAAGTAAGGACGGTGGAAATTTAGAAAGCTGTGGGAAAAGAAGACGACAAAATGAGGTCGTTACTCATTACTTCATGTTTAGATTTCTTAGTCGTTGAGGCATAAATATACTTAAATGACGACGTTAAACATTAGGCTTATAACTTATTATAATTCAAAACGTTTCTTTAAACATGACTTAAAATTTGAATTCCTTTTTTTTTTTTGGAAATGAATTAAATGAGCCCTTAAACCTTAATAAAAAATGTAATTTCGTCTTTAAACTTTTCTGAACTTGTCATTTTGAAGCATTTAAACCGAATAATCGATTATCCACTTGAAATAACTAGTTATTTGAGTTCCAGCAACAATTCTAGTGACTAAAAAGTTCCAGCAAGTTCCAGCGATCGGACTAGTCGCCTTTTCCACCGCTTGTTGAATTTTTTATTATTTTTTTAAATGACCATGAACAGTGATCAACGATGATCAACAACAATAATTTTACCGATAACCTATTCATTACCGGTAAATCAAACTTATTTGACTCATTTTGACAAATTTAAGTGTTTAATTGCACCTTTTTAAAATTTAAGGGGCTTAATTGCACTTTCGAGTAAAGTTCAAGTGCCTATTTGAACATTTCCCCTTTTTAAAAAAATACAATTTCGAAGGTCCAAAACAATTTATATACTGATAACTACTTGTATATAGTAATGGAAAACTCATTTGTATGCAAAAATATTGGCCCTTAAATCTCACTTATATACTCGGGTAAATCTAATCGTTCAAGGTTCAACAATGTTGGCACCTGCATCCAGAGGCCCTGGAGATAGCATGTAATGGTTGATCCAAAAGAAGATATATACATGTGAAACAGCAAAAATTTCAGAGATGCAAGTGCAATGTGGAGACAAAAAGTACCAGAGCGAGTGCAGGTAAGTCATTGTAAGCTTCCACTCCAGCTATGGTTACGGTTTATCCTTTAAGAGAGAGGCCAGCAAATCGCCCACATAATTGCAGCAGAGGATCAGTCAATGGTCGTATATCCAATACCTTGATAATTCCAGTATGATCGGAAGCCTCCTTTATGGTGTCAAAGGTTGCAAGAATATAGACTAGGCCATCGATCTCATACACCGATGGAGGAGAGCCCTGATTATGCTGAGGCATCAGCCGATCATCTGAAAGCTTCATTAGCAGAGATATTGCCTTTTTACGGACATCTATGCTACTGATTCTTGCCATAGATTTCCAAAAGTTTTCATGGATACTAACCTGTAGCAAACAGAGGTATAAATGCCCTGGAAAAAAACATTTGTAGTTCCTAAGCTAGTAGCGATTTGTAAATCCAATTCATCAATTATGTGGTTTTACAAATGTCATCCTTAATTATCTCCTATACTGGCTATTTTGGTCCCCATGTCACGACAGTCGTCAGTTATGTTTTAAACTTCACACACGTTTTAGTACCGCGTGTCAGCCCTACTTTCATTTTTTACATGGACCAGAACACAATCACCTTTTAAGACGAAACTACCAATTATTGTGGCATGGGGAAAAAATAGCCACTCAAGTTTAAGGATGGCATTTGCAACATCACTTGAGAGACTAGATTGACAAACCACTACTATCTTAGGAGTTAGGAACCAAATTTGCATCTTACCTTATTTCATTCTTTCACCTTTTTCTTATCTGACAACCATTAACATATCCAGAATACTAACACTAGGGATTGGCAATCCTGTCTCTGACAATCTATACATTTTTTTTGTAAGAGAATTGCCAGTTTCTAATCAACTATCACATTTCCAAGTAAATTTTAAAAAATAAAATAAAAAATGAAGCTTACCTGCCATATTGCCTTTTTGAACAGTTGCGATTCTAAATAGATTCTGATATCCAATATGTCAACATCTACCAATGAAGCTGCCATGGCTTTTGCAAGGTTTTTGTCTTCACAAGCATCATAGAAACACTGCCGACTCTTTGCATCATTAAGAACTTGTCTCCAAACAGAGTTGCGGTTTCTAAGAGTTGCTCCATTGCCAAATATCCATAGGGCATACCTTGCTCTAGTCAGAGCAACATTCGCTCTTTGACTGCTAGTAAGGAAGCCAACAGATCCACTCCCATTAGATCGCACAGTTGAGATAATAATTATATCCTTCTCCCCACCTTGAAAGCCATCTACAGAGCGAACATCAACAGAAAAGTTGTTATCTCCATCTGTGCTATATGTCGTACCAAGGTTCTCTTTAATCGCATCAACTTGGGCAGCATACGGTGATATGATACCAACAGTGAGCTTTTGTCTCAACATGGCACATTCTGAATCAAGAAAAAGAAAGGAAATTTTAAAAAAATAATAAAACAATTAAAAAAATATTTTCAAACAGGAACTTCAAAAGTCATTATTTGTCAATAAGGCCTTCATATCTACAACAGGTGTACCTTGGAAGAGGTTTGCAACTACCTCACAAACCACTGCTACCTCGACCATGTTTCTATACTTATGCCCATTTATGACTTCCTCATTTCCACATCGTACATCAATAAAAGAGTAAGTGCCGTACATGTCACCTTGAAGGAAATGCTTCTGATATATTTCACTTTTCACATTTGGAGCATCCAAAATTTGATTTTGGTAGAATACCTTGTTTGGAAATAAGCTTATTGATGGGTGCATTCTATACTGGAGATTGAGAAGGTGCTTCTTGCAACCTAGTGATGCCAACCTTTGGAACAAGCTTCTTCCAAAACCTATCTCTTTACAAATCTGACCACCCAAAAAAAAAGAAGTTATAGAAATAAAAACGAGTTGTGAATTAAATTAACATTGAAAAACCCATTTAATCTAGGATATGCAAACCTCGCTTTTGACCAAGGCAGGCAGTTGCTGGTCATCCCCAAAAAGCATGGCATGACAGAGACCAGGAATTTGCAATGGAATAGTTGATTCACATTCTTTGAGCTGAGCAGCTTCATCAATCACCAACAACTCCACTTCTGTACTGTGTAATTTGATGGAAGAGGAGACAGTGCAGAAAAGCAAGCATGAATTTTCTAAGATTTTTTCTCTTATTGAAAATTCACCTACATTGTCAAAGAAGCGCCTAGGAAGGGATTTGAGAATCTGTAGACACTCATCTTTGACCAATTCCAGCTCAGTAAATCCACTGGCATTTCGTTGCTCACCCCTTCTTTTAACCAGGACTTCTCTTAAGCTACTCCCGGCAGCAGTATAGCTATTTAGTAAACTATGAAGATTTCCCAGTGACTTTAAAGCTTTTGTCATGTCTTTTGCCACTCCCATGGATAGGAGTGAAGTTGGTAAGTGACTTAAAATGTTCACAATACAAAACTTCATAGCCTTTGCTTTACAGTTGAATTTCTTTATCAAAAACTCCTCAAAATTTAATCTGAATATACTTCTAGGAAGGTTCCAGTCCTTCGGAACAGACTTTTTTGCCTGGACACCCCGTCTGGCAATTCTACTCTCCTTTCTGCTTAATTTCAAAGTTTTGGCAATGGTTTCCTGCCATATTCTATTGCTCTCATCACTTTTGAAGCCTTTATCCTTTGCACCATCACAACCATAAGGAATGAAATTGTCTTCATCACTGTATTCTCCATGATCAAATTCAGCAGCAACATCTTCCTCTTGACCATTCATTAAGTACAACTGATATTGCTGTTCAGAGTCTTGAATTAAACACACCAGTGAATCCAATAAATGAGTCCAGCCAGAACTAGGAGCAAAGCACCTTTTTAGGACTATAACACGATGATCAAGAAATACATGAATAAGTTCACTTTCATCATTGAATTTCATCCGTTTTCTGTTCCCAAACAAAACTACATCCCCTAGGCCATAGCCGTAAGAATGAGGGTCAAGTGATTCCATCACCAGTCTCAAAAGCCGCAAAGCAACTTCTACTATTGATACGTTAGTTGGACAACAAGTAATTGTTCGACATTTCTGGCTTAAAAGTGCAAATAACAACGCACATATTGTCTTTGTTTTTCCTGTTCCAGGAGGACCCCAAATTAGTTTGGCTGTACTCTCATGGCGGCAATACTTCATTGCAAAACATTTCTCTATTGCCTCTTGTTGGGATTCATTAAGATCCATAGAGCGAGTGGATGCAAGTACTTGGCCTTTAGAAGCATAATATGTCCCATTTTTTAAGCATTGACTACATCTTTCTTTACTCTGTCAGATGTATATGAAACAGAAAAAAAGCAGAACATCTTTAAGTTGGTTTGTTTGTTGGTCAAGTAAATGAAAATGAAAGTGACACTTCTTCTAATGAACAAATAAGAATGCACTGTTAAAATATAAATCAAAATTAAAAACAAGCAATGGTCATCTCACAACTGAAGCAGAGCAAATGGCTGACAGTCAATTGGGAAAGAATTAGGACAAATCTAAATGCTTTAGCAAATAGCAAGCACACATCTAAGACTGTAATTTAAGAAACCAGGACACTTACAGTAGAATCAGGTTGCAGCACTTTCTCAATGATTTTCAAGTTCCTCTCTTTTGGCACCAAGTTCAATGCAGTCCAAATGCGAATATTTGTCAATATGTTCATAAGGAAAACTGCAAATAGAGTGTTGTTTTCCCTGATTATCTTATTGCCTTGTTCAAGCAATATAGGTTTTGATGATAGAATCCGAAGCTTAATATAGTCTTTTTCATTTGTCACCTTCTGAATTAGGGCAATACAGTAGGGCATTGTGGGCCTGTTGAGATCTTCAACACATTTTGGTCTTACATCTGTAATGGCAATGAGATCTCCCATCTCAGGTTCACGTGACACATCATTCTCAATCTCTGTTGTTTCAATCTCAATAGTGTATTTTGTTTCCCTACACGGCTCATCATACTCAATCTCTTCCTTTTCAGCCTCAATAGACATTATGCTATATGTAGATGCATTTGACACTGTATCTATGCTAGAAGACAAATCAGCATGTGTTTCCTCGATAAGAGGGAGAACAAATGCTCTCATATAAGAAGGTATGGACTGAAATTCAAGAGGTATCTGCTGCACCTGTAAGAATTAAAATAATAAATAAGTTTTGCAAATACTGAAGAGAAGACTTGTAATTCGAATCAACTAAATTATTATTAATTTGAAGTTATCAAGAAGTAGCATTTATCACCTCATATAAAAGACCTGAAGATGATTCAAGTTTATATATCACTTAATAACCAACATCACATAAAACATTTTATTTTGTCTTCATAATGCATTCTGCATCCATGAGTGTAGAGAAATAGGCAAAAGAACTGTAAAGCAAAAGCATCAAATTGGTTATATCTATTGAGAAGTGATTAAGCAACACCCTACTAGAAAAAGTGTTGCATTACTTGCAAAGCTGGTGAGAATGGCCTAAAGCCCTAAAGTAACTTCATGTCAACCTAGAGCAACTTTAAGATTTAAACAACAAAATAAAATGAGTAATAGCAACAATGTGAGAAATTAGATAACAAGTGCAAAATGAAACACAAGATAATAAAAAGTAGAAGAAAAAATTAGCCAAACATTGAAATTAAAATTTCTAGGTTCTTGTAATCTAAGAATTGGCAATGAATGAAACAATTACAAGTATCATGTTGCTTTTTATGACAAATCAATATCAAATGGGCAACAATAAAGCGGAAGAACATCTTCCAATTAAGCGTATCATAGTCAAAGACTAGAATGACCGAAAATAAACACTTCCGAGGGAAAATCGATTACGCAAACCTTGTCCTTGTAAAGGTCCTTGTTAAGAACATCCTCAAAAGACCAAGAAAATACAGCATCTACTAGGTTTTTATGGTGAATAATGGCTTCAGCCTCATCGTCCACCTCCATTTCGGTCATTTCCTGAAAATTATTTTCAAAAAAAAAAAAAAAAAAAGCACACACACACACACAGTGAAGTAGTATTAGTGTCTGCAACTTGCAAGACCAATAATCCAATAATAGATAGAGAGAAAGCGAGAGTATACCTCAAGTGCTGTTATGGCCTTGTTTTCACTACAATAAAATTCTTCTTTGCTATTTGCGATCTCTCGTAGCAAGGTTTCAGACTTTCAGTGGTGAGCAAACGAAAAAGGGAAATTTTCACTATACGGAATAACAAGGGAAAATGCAATGGTAAGACCTCTGGTAACAGGTTTGCTCCACATTACGTGTGATTACTTTAGGTAATAAAATAATCTCTAAGTAGTCGTGTTTACTGGCTTGTGATTTAGTGACTCTCGCTAGTAAAGGTTATAGATTCGAGTTTTAGTGAAGATACTATTGATTCTTTGTTTTAATATTATATTGTGACAAAGTTATAGAATTCAAAACAAAAAATTATGTCTACGTTTCAATTTCGGTTTCAAACCGGTGATCTCTGAATTTTGATTCTGGAATTAACCGAATCAAAATTGGAATATTGTATAAAGATTTCACATCTAATTTTGGAACTACCGATTGAGCCGATTTTTTTTTAATTCTATTTTGTATTTTTAACATTGTCCAAATTCAACAATTAATTTTTTCTTAGAAATTTTCCATTATAAAATGTTTCTAAAATGATTATATGAAATATTGTATAAAGAGAATGATGAGGGATGAGGAAAAATAAAAGGATAAAAAAAAAAGAGTTGACACTAAAAGTAAATAATAATAAAGTTGTGTACGCACCCGCTGTTACAATGCAATATCTGTTCATAAGTCATAATTACTGAAGCACAAAGAGTCAATATCGTTTCCAATGAGACTCGAACCCACCCCCTTCCATATGTGAGTGCAACCGGGTGTCACTAGAACATAAGGTCTTGGCATTGCCTTTTTATAATAGAGTTAACTTCATTTTTGGTCCTAGATTTATCGGTGGCAGTCCACTTTTAATATTTTTTTTTATCAGAGCATCTACATTTGGTCCTAGTATTACTGTGGTAGGATCGTTTTGGGTCTCCGTCAACAAAATCGTTAAAATGTCTTAAATATAAAGACATTTCAATCATTTTTATATAAAGTGAGTTGACCTGGCTATATTGTTGTGTTTATTATTATTATTATTATTATTATTTTGAAAAATTCGTAATTGAATACGAAAATGGCTTTTTATTTAATGGCATTAAAATTGTTTTGTTGATAGAGGATAAAAAATGGTCATACCACAATAATACTATGACCAAATGTGGATATTCTAATAAAAATGGACTAAAATTAAAATAGACTACCACCTATAAATCCATGACAAAAAATGAAATTAACTCTATATATATATATTAATGGGCCCCACAAAAAATTAAGGTTTTGTAGTGAGACTTCAAATTTCTCTCTTTCACATCATGCTTGTCCCCCACAAAAAATTACCTAAAAACTACTAATGTGGACGCTTAAAGAAAAGTATGTGAATTATAATATCGCTGATAGCGTGTATGGGTGTTAGAGCCGTCAAAACGGGCTTAGCCCGCCGGGTTAGCTCGTCCCGCCCCGCGAAAAGGGCGAGGGGCTTTAATATTTTGGACCCGTATTTTGGCGGGCTTTTTAGCCCGCCCCCGCTTAACTCGCGGGCTTAACAGGGCGGGCTTGGCGGGCCAACGGGGCCCGCCAAATATATAATAAAAATTTATTAAAATAAAATACAACAGTAATAAATAAATAAATAAATAAATAAATATATATATATATATATATATATATATATATATATATATATATATATATATATATATATATATATAATGAAGTTCAAAATAATTTAGTATTTGTTATTTACTTCTGGATTAATACATTATGTATTTGATTATTTATTTGTTATTATTGTGTTTAAAAATTTACAAATGCATTAATATATGTTTAAAATATCCAAATTATTTTAGTATACACTTATTACTTTTTTTATACTCGTATTAATTTTTATTTAAATTTAAAATTGTAAAATTAGGTAGGCCCCGCCAAGGCCCGCGGGTTTAAGGCGGGGCGGGGCGGGTCAACCTCCCATAGGCCCATATTTTGGCGGGCTTTTTAGCCCGCTCCCGCCATATGGCGGGCTTTGGCGGGGCGGGGTCCGCCGGCCCGTTTCGACAGCTCTAATGGGTGTAAGGGTTTAGAACTATATTACAAAACAAAAGATTATGAAGTAAGAATGTATTAATAAAGTGAGTACAAATTGATCTAAAACAAGCCAAAGTTGTTCTATTGGATGCAATATAAGAGTCTAATACAATGAGTAACAACAAAGGAGTCCAATTGGCTAGGCATAGGTGAACTATTTATACTCGATTTCATCCAGTGCCATGATAATTTCAGTAAGTGAGCTTCATATAGTGAAGTACTGAAATAGCATGTCCCCATTGGCAGGTTAGGGATAAGCTACGTAACACTTTCTTTTGTCAGTGACTTATTGAGTCAATCTTAACTCCCAAATACTCTATTAACTTGACAATCGCAAACCTATTAAATTAGTCAGTTGATTGTCATCTACTCCATCTGGTCCTAACGGTTCTAATAATTTATTATGCCATTATCCCTGTTTATTTGGGTTTATTGCTCGTGTTATTTGGTTAACTAAGATGCTCTATATGTTAATATATGTCTATCAGTTACATTATCTTTTGTACTGTAAAACTATATAGACTATATATACAAATTGTAACATTCTAAGCTCTATGTATCTCTAACATAATGCGTCATGTCATGGAATCCAGGCGATGAATGTGAATATGCAACCCCGGCCCTAAAGCAGCCAAAGTGCTTGCGTGATGTATTGAGTCAAAATGTGAAGAGTGAAGACACCTAAACATAATTGGAGATGAGAGGGTAGGCGAAGTACTTACTATCTACATCATAAATTCATAGTCCTTTTCCTATACGGCATGACAGCATAGTCCTACCAAACACTTCAACTACAAATACAATTTTGGATCTCAACTACTGTGGCCCACATGCTCTTCACTCAACCAGATCACACGACCGTTGCAAGCAAGCTTAAAAGATTCTCCTTACCAGAGTGGATCAAGATTCCCACCTGCTACCTTTGCATATTCGTATTCCAGGAATGTCCATTTTTTGAACTGGTCAATTGAATTCAATGCCAAATTTAATCCAACCGTTTTCAAGAAAATAAAGACAATTTTACAAACCCAAAGCTGAGTTGTGCAAGTTAATGCCATTTTTAGTTTCTCTTTTGAATATAATGACATTACTATTTTTAGTTCTTGACTTTAAAATCAACCAATTCTAGTCTGTTTGATTTTATGTAAGATGGTTGTTTGAGAAAAACGTTAAAAACATAGCCTCATTTATCCTAAACAGTTAGTCATCCCAAATTTGGAAGTGCAATAAGAATGTTTTACTGTTTTAGGATGTGAAAACTATATTGTAACAACTTGGAATGATTTAGTTTGTTTTTCTTCAAATTTAAGATGATATAGGGGATAGGATAATGAAATTAAGATTTGACCCTATCAACAAATCAAAAGTAACAACCCAATATTTGAATGACCAAAATTGGTCAATTCTAAAGTGGATGATCAAAAGCAATAAAAATTACAGAATACTATACTTGGAGAACTAAAAGTATTGTTAACTTTGGAACGGGGTGTGACAAATAACTTCAAAATTTTCTATCATGGTGTCTACAATGAACAAATTTAAACATTCTTTTGGTAAAATTTGAACTCACATATTGCAGATTTGCAGTGTAGTTATCACATTTTATTTTAAATTGGTCAAATCAAGTGAGATATGTTCGAGTACAATCGTAACATGTTACTAAACCAAAATATGGAGGAAACAAATGTTTAAGAGCATCTCCATCAATGGAGAATAGAGAAATAATGGCAGAGAATGAACTTGTGAATATCTTCAAAACTGATGTAGGAGATAGTTTATAAGGGATGAATTCACTCTGCAAATCACAAAATATTGTCAGAAAAAAGAAAAAAAAAAGTGAAGCATCAGTGCGCGCCTGCGCTTGGCGCGCACTGCCGCCCCAGCGGGCGACTGTTATACACCTTTTATGTTTTTTTTTAATTCTTTTTTATGTTTAATGTCAGATTTAGTTCTGTTTTCTTTTTTCTTTTTTTTCTCCCACATTCTCTTTCCTAATCACACTTACAAAAACTTCTCAATTACTGCGAAAACACCCCAGATAAGGATGCTTTAAAAGCAAGGGTGGCAGGTACCTGACAGCGTTATTATATGTTTTTTTTTTTTTTCAAAAACCCCATGAAAGAACCGATAACGGCTCTATTCTCATGTTGTTGGCTGGCCCGCCTATGAGTCAAAATTTTGAAATCCATTCACTCTCACTCTCTCTCTCTCTCATTCCATTTTAAAATCAGTGGTTTTCTTGAACTCTGGACCCCCCTTTTCTTCATCTTTTTCTCCAAAAGCTCTCTTCTCAAATTCTCTCATCCGTTAGAGGCTTTCAAGCTTCGAGTTTTCAACATCCCTTCACTTCTCCCTACTGTAATTTTCCCATTTCTCCCTTCTTTGGAAGGAATAAGAAAAATGGGTACTTGTTTTAGCAAGAAGAGCGCTTCTTCTTCTAGTTCTGTTTCTGCTCCTGCAGTTTCGCAGTCTACAATTCCTTCGAAACCCAAGCAAGAAACCAAATCCCTAAATTCAAATCCTCCTCCCCTGGTGAAGAAATCTGAAGAGGGGACTGTGAAGAAGGAGATTTTCGTCATTAAACACCGGAAGAGCCACGAGGTGGACCGGGAAGAAAAGGGTGATTCCAAGAAGACTGCTGAGGTTTCTGAGCCGGTAAGGAGCGGTGGAATTAGCAGTGGGTCGGGTAAGGAGGACGGGATAGTGGTATCAGCTCCGGTGAGGACTTCGAGCTGTACTAAAGAAGAGGTGGACGCTATATTGATCCAATGTGGGAGGCTTAGCCGCAGCTCTTCTACTGGAAAGGCTGCCTTTTCAGGCTCCATTGGATCTTCTACCAAGAAATACTCTGGTTCTAAGAGGAGTTACGATTTCGACAATGAAAATGGAGGGGAAAACCCGGAGGAGGAGAATGTTGAAGGGGAAACAGAGAGGCTCCACAGGCACAGACAACGACAGCGTCAGCCGAGGGGGAGCGCTAGCCCTTCTTCGTCGTCCCGAAGAAGGACTCCCAGTAGGGAAAGAGAGCAGGCAACACAACAGCAGCAGCAGAGATCTGGGAGCAGAGAAAGAGGTAGCAGTAATGGAGGTGGGAGAAGGGTGAGCAGATCTCCTGGGAGAAGATCTGAATCACCCATAACAGTTGCTTCTGGGAATGGCAATGGGAGGCCTGGAAAGATGGTTTCTGTGCCTGCCACTGTTTCATCTCTGGCAATGGATAAGAGCATTGATGCTGGTGAGCCCATTTCAGCTTCAGCTGTCAAGAGGATTCAGGTGAAGAGAAATGTGGGTATGGGTGGTGCTGACGGTTCAAGAACCGCTGCATCTCCCCGTGCCCGCTCCCCTGCCAGAACTTCTGCAAGGGTTTCGAATGAGAACCAGCCCGTATCCCTTAGCCGAAGCAATTCTAGGAAAGCCGAACACTCTCCTTACAGAAGAAACCCTCTGAGTGAGATTGACACCAATGTTGTCATTGAACCAGGAACTAAGCCTGCCAAAAACACCACTCTCTCTCAGGTATTCTCACTCTTCTCACTCTCATAGTTTTGCTTACCAAGTTGGTCAGACTGTTGATTTGGTAATCACTGGCCTGATTGGCCAGTGGGAGCGGTCTGTTGGCCTTCTTGTTATAGTATATGCGTTCTTAATATATTTTCTTGATGATTCAGGTGCAGAAGATGAATGGTGATAATATAAGCAATGGGAAAGTGCAAGGAACTGGTAACAAGGTTAGCTGCAAGGAGCAGCAGGTGATAATGGAGGAGGCTAAAGCAGTCCAAGCACTTGGTGGGAATGTTGCAGTGAATGTTGTTGTTCCAGGGTCTGAAAGCCTTAAACCTCAGGGAGTAACAAGAAGCAGGTCGTCTAGGTTGTCGCGTGACTTAGACATTAACCCCGAAGCTCTATTGAACTCGAATTCCAACCAAAACTACACAGCATTATTGCTAGAAGACATCCAAAACTTTCACCAAAAGAACACCCCTAACGCGCCAGCTTTTAGCCTCCCGGCTTGTGTCACCAAGGCCTGCTCGATTCTTGAGGCCGTGGCTGACCTCAACTCCACCACTAGCTCCAATCTCACCAATGCTTTCTCCGAGGACAGAAGAAGAAACTTCACATCGGAGCAGTTTGTCAAGAATGATAATGGAGTAAACCCTCCTGGAAAGAAGAGGTCGGGGGCGAAAGATCCATTCATGGAGTCTGAGGTAGCTGTAGGTGATGATTTAATGGAGCCTAGCATTCACAAGTATGTCACCATGAGACGGGGAAATGTCGAAGGGGGTGACACCGAAGATCAAGAATCCTCGGGAAGCAACAGTTTTGTGAGCGGTCAGCCTCATTGGCTTTCGCCTGCCTCCTGGGAACCAAATTCTGGTGACTCAACTTCAAGGTCTTATTACAGCAGGGATGATAACCGGAGCCCACTAGGCTTTCAGAGGAATGCTGTTTCCGAGCCAAGCCATGAAATGGATGAAGGTAAGAGGAGGTTGGCTGCAAAAAAGCGGGATCTTGAGAACCAGCAAACTGGAATAGGGCATGGCAAAGTTGGATCCAGAGGCCTCCATGTATCACCTATGGCCACAAGTTGAGCATAGCAACTATAATCTATTAGAGTTTTAGCTGTGCTTTGGTTTGAGAATATATTTGTGTTTGTGCTTTGCAAACTTGCAACTCAGGTTGCTCTTTCAAGGGATTGGTTAGGTAGAATCAGTTATTGTTCTTTGTATAACTGGAAGTCAATGAACATGTCAGTTTCAGCCATATTTTCTTTTTTAATTTTATATGAATCAATAAATTAGTACAGCATTCATACTTGGGCACTTGGTACAGAAATGGCCTTCATTGAATTTCAGAGAGGACTAGTCTTTAGACACTTTACAATCTTAAGCTCCTTCCCAAAATTCTAACTACACTGTAAAAACTTGACAGATATATATTCTTCACTTTTGCAAGTGCTTCTTTCAGCCTATTAATAGCACCCAAAGTGCCATTTTTATTTACAGCATATGGAAATATGTACAAGTAAAAAAAAAAAAAAAAAAAAAAAAAAAACCTGCTCCTTGCTCCTGTTTTCGCACACGTGAGGTATTGTTGTTCAATGGCCTCCTATCCTGACTTGACAGATTAGATTGTTCAAAGTTCAAACGTCTGTAGAAGAATTGATCCAACTAACGAGATTTCACGCTTCATCGCTTTTATAGTTAACCATGTAAATTGCTCCCACAGTTACCAGTGCACCGACCAATTGAACAGGTGTGAAGGTCTCACCAAGATATATGAACCTGATATTATAGGTGTAGTTGATGAATGTATTCATAACATATCCCACAGTTCACAGCATTTGAAGCAATTAAGCAAATATACCAACCAAAAATCAGTTGTTCATTTCTAATTATGTATTATTAGAGCTTGTAATTATTTATAACTCAAGTAGTAGAGTGCATTTGATAGATTTATTGTTCTGTCTAGATATCTTACCCAAATATTGAAGCAAACATGGGAGTCAAAAAGGTTAGAGAGCAGAGCTTTGTAAGGCTGCCTGCAATGCATTTAGACAGTCGGTCAAAGATGACGTAAAATCTGGATGGTTAAACGGTATGGCTTTTGTAATTTGAAGCTAAACTGACCTCTTGTGGCATTATAGAAGTACACACCATAGCTTAAGGCACTTCCAAAAACCGAGGTATATAGCAGTGCCAAAACATCACTTGAAGTAAGCTCCTTCAAACTCCCGTTAAGGGCAGGATCGTGATTAAGTACTGAGAAAGCCACCAGAGGGAGGCCACCAATAACCATATGCTGCAATAAAGATTGTACTAACCAATGATCTCAAAATTTACCAAACTTTGGGAAAGGGAACAGGAAGTATGGACATTTGTGTAGGAAAAGAAGGGAGCTGTTTGCTTAAAGAAGTTCAAGTTGAGCTATAACTAAGAGAAAAAGGAAGTGATAGACCTAGGGCATGGATAGAGCGTGGAACGGTTAAACGCACCCAACTCATTCATTGACTTTGGGAATAGTGGTTACGGAAACAACATTTTTTATGATGAAGAACTAAGTTATAAAAGGCTCACCCATCCAGTAGCCATGATTGGATCTGAGTACTTGGAAACCCAACGGACCATAACTGTGCCAACTGCCATGCTTTGTGCCGCAAGAAGCATCCACCACTCTCCACTTCCCCAAAGTGAAAAGCTTCTTTCATCAAATGTTAGGGCAGGCAACTGTATGAAATATTGAAATCATAAAAGAAATTGATGCCAAAAAATAATCAATCACTAGTATATGCTAAGTTACTTAGTAGGTATTCAAGAATATAGCACATCATGAAACACGACATACCTCAAGAAGCAAAAGACCTATAACCCCAAGTACAAGCCCTGCAGCTCCAACGAATCCAATAGACTCACCAAATAACAAAGCAGCAAGTATAGCCACTGTCAGAGGCTGTGAATCAATAATTACCTGAAACAATCAAATTCCTAAATGGTGTCAAGTCTAGTTTAGCTGAAGAGACANAAAAAAAAAAAAAAAAAAAAAAAAAAAAAACCTGCTCCTTGCTCCTGTTTTCGCACACGTGAGGTATTGTTGTTCAATGGCCTCCTATCCTGACTTGACAGATTAGATTGTTCAAAGTTCAAACGTCTGTAGAAGAATTGATCCAACTAACGAGATTTCACGCTTCATCGCTTTTATAGTTAACCATGTAAATTGCTCCCACAGTTACCAGTGCACCGACCAATTGAACAGGTGTGAAGGTCTCACCAAGATATATGAACCTGATATTATAGGTGTAGTTGATGAATGTATTCATAACATATCCCACAGTTCACAGCATTTGAAGCAATTAAGCAAATATACCAACCAAAAATCAGTTGTTCATTTCTAATTATGTATTATTAGAGCTTGTAATTATTTATAACTCAAGTAGTAGAGTGCATTTGATAGATTTATTGTTCTGTCTAGATATCTTACCCAAATATTGAAGCAAACATGGGAGTCAAAAAGGTTAGAGAGCAGAGCTTTGTAAGGCTGCCTGCAATGCATTTAGACAGTCGGTCAAAGATGACGTAAAATCTGGATGGTTAAACGGTATGGCTTTTGTAATTTGAAGCTAAACTGACCTCTTGTGGCATTATAGAAGTACACACCATAGCTTAAGGCACTTCCAAAAACCGAGGTATATAGCAGTGCCAAAACATCACTTGAAGTAAGCTCCTTCAAACTCCCGTTAAGGGCAGGATCGTGATTAAGTACTGAGAAAGCCACCAGAGGGAGGCCACCAATAACCATATGCTGCAATAAAGATTGTACTAACCAATGATCTCAAAATTTACCAAACTTTGGGAAAGGGAACAGGAAGTATGGACATTTGTGTAGGAAAAGAAGGGAGCTGTTTGCTTAAAGAAGTTCAAGTTGAGCTATAACTAAGAGAAAAAGGAAGTGATAGACCTAGGGCATGGATAGAGCGTGGAACGGTTAAACGCACCCAACTCATTCATTGACTTTGGGAATAGTGGTTACGGAAACAACATTTTTTATGATGAAGAACTAAGTTATAAAAGGCTCACCCATCCAGTAGCCATGATTGGATCTGAGTACTTGGAAACCCAACGGACCATAACTGTGCCAACTGCCATGCTTTGTGCCGCAAGAAGCATCCACCACTCTCCACTTCCCCAAAGTGAAAAGCTTCTTTCATCAAATGTTAGGGCAGGCAACTGTATGAAATATTGAAATCATAAAAGAAATTGATGCCAAAAAATAATCAATCACTAGTATATGCTAAGTTACTTAGTAGGTATTCAAGAATATAGCACATCATGAAACACGACATACCTCAAGAAGCAAAAGACCTATAACCCCAAGTACAAGCCCTGCAGCTCCAACGAATCCAATAGACTCACCAAATAACAAAGCAGCAAGTATAGCCACTGTCAGAGGCTGTGAATCAATAATTACCTGAAACAATCAAATTCCTAAATGGTGTCAAGTCTAGTTTAGCTGAAGAGACACCAAAGCAAATGCTTTAACCCCAGTTCAGCAAAGAAAAACAAACAGAGACCTTTAACTGTCTTTACAATTCAAATAAGAGCACGGAACATAACAAACTTAACTCATAGGCACAGCAAGTCATGTATAGAGTATGTTAAAGTGAGAATTTAGATGTGTCTCACAATTCACAAAGAACTTATGAAGTATAACTAGATTAGAAGCTCTGTTAATTTTGTTGCAACAATTGGAACATAAAAACAATGACTTTGCCAAACATAACTTGTTCAAGAACTCAGATTTGAAGATGCAAAACTCTCTAGATTAGTTCAACATACACTGCCTAAACCAGCTGATGTCTTCTCCAACCCCTCAGCAAGAAAACCCTGTCCACCATTGGAGAAAAAAGAAAAGAGGAAGGTTAATCAATACTCTCAAATTATCAACACACACTAATTTCAAAGCACAAGAATGAAAACCTGAAAGCAAGCAGCATCAATTAGGGCAAAAAGTGTGATGGAAAACCAAGCATTAAACCCAGAAGGGAAATTCCGGCCCCGTGAAGCAGCAAAGCCCACCACAAGCATACCAGCAGGAATCAACCGGAATGCAGAGACAAAAAAAGGCCCAGTCTTGGGCAAAACCTCCTTCATTGCCACCATAGCCGTGCCCCAGAAGAAGAAAGGCGAAACTAGCAAAGCCCACTCCCATATTTCCCCCAACAAATCTCGACTTTTGAGCTCCGAGTTCTCGGAAACTCCATCTGAAGGCGTGACGCGGCACTCCACGTCCAGGCCAGTACCCACACACTCCACTTCTGAGTCTGAGGATTGGGATTTCTCTTCCAAATTGGAACCCGTCGTCTTGGCCTTGATATAACACCGGAGATTCTTGCTACCATATGAAGAAAGACTTCGTCTTTGAATAAGAAGACGGTTATAGCGCAAAGGGCTAGCCAAAGAAGTAGCTTTTCCGCCATTAATGGCAGCAGTGAGAGAACAGCAACAAGCTGGAGGAGAAGAAAATGATATCAATGCCATTCTCCAACTACTTTCTGTACTCTGATTGTTAGTTCTTAGTTTCTTCCATTGATTTTAGCCTCTGAAAGTACAGAAGAAAACTACTGTTGTAATTTGTAAAAGAGAAAAGAAAGAAAAAAAATCTCGAAGGAGTGGTCAGATTAATGTCCACCATGATACCATCAACAAGGCCGGGTAATATGAAAACAGAATACATAGCCCATTTTAGAGCGGGCTTCAGCCCATTATAGGAAGTATGGGCCTGATTAAGTAGTTTAGCCCACATTGAAAAATAAGCAAATTATACATGAATCAGATCTACCTTACATTGTTATCATACTATGTGTCACCAATTATCAAGTATTTGTTTACATGTACATAAACTGTGTTAACCGTAAGTACAAAATAAAGGTACATAATTTTTGTATTAGGGCTCACAATGCAATATGAACTCTGGTCCATGATATAACAATTAGAAAAAATAAAGGAGAATATATTTATAAGGTCATAAGTTAGACTAGCTAATTGATTGAATTCAATATTTTTACCTATGTGCATTATAGTCCAATTGAGTGGCATTGGCACAATGTTAGATTATATTACACCGCTTGCACTAATTGGTGTAGTTAGTCAAGTGTTACAATTGTTTAAATTATTAGTTGTTCAGATCAATCGTATAATGAATTGATTAAGAGTGTTTTACTATATAATTATTCAGTCAAATCTACTATAATTGTCTCCCAACTATCTATTCAACTCCGGTATATCTTAAGCGTGTGCTGAACTGTTCAGCTTAATTACTTGTCGAAATATTCTACCCCTTCAAAATGCTTCAATTTTTATATATCCACCATACTGGTTTAAAATACAATTACTGGACTTTTTCAACACAGAATTACATACTTGGGGTGACAAAATCAATTTATTCAAATATTAAATTAAATATATGCCCAGCACCTTGTACTTAATTCACACTTATTTAACATATATTAAACTCTAATAGAGTTGATAGTAATCAAAAGAATTAATATATACTCTGTATAAAATAACAATAAAATTAAAGAAGAAGGAAATTTATTATACATAGCATACTAACAAATAGAAGCTAGTGGTACATTCTATAAATATACAATACAGATGATGTGTGTATATATAGCGAGTATATCATCATCATTATTATCCCAAGAAAAAAACAATATAATCTCCTCCAAATGATAATCTATGAAGAAAGCCTTCAAAAAAATGCATAATAATATGAAAAAATAATATAAAAAGTGATGATGACGTGAAAAAACCAGACCCATAGCCTAGAGTCTAAAGCGAAACTTGCAACTGCTATCCCTAACCCGGATAACACTATCCTGGTTCAAGCTATCCACATTCACCCTGCACTTCACCAGGAACTTCCATTTCATGAGCTTCAACTTCCCCACCTTAAGCTTCACCGGAACCTTCACCCGGAGGTTCAACGGGATAGTTCCGGTCTGTTGCTGCGCCTGCAGGGACTGCAGCAGCCCGGAGGCGTTGTCCGTTTGTCCGCTCAAATTCACGCTCAGCACGGTGGTGTTACGGTGGCCCTGGTAAAACTTGGGGAGTGAGCCTTCACAGAGCTTAGTCCCGGCGTAGAAAACGCTGAGGTTGCTGCCGCCCTCGTAGTAGATTCCGATCTTCTTGTTGGGGTTTCTGGCCGTGATGTTGACGTTGAACGTGGCGGAGAGGCTGTTGTCGTTGTTGAGGTTGAGCTGCGTGATTCTCAGGGTGTCGACGGAGTATTTAGGGATTTTGGGGCGGAAAATTAGGTATAGGATGCCGGCCGACGCGGCTATGGCGACGATGAGGAAGAAGAGAAAGCAGCACGTGCAACACACGCATCTCCCGCAGCAGCTTCTTCTCTTTGGTGGCTTTGAAGGCGAGTATGGGATTGTCCGCCGTAACGGCGGCGGTTGCTGCTCCGGGTCGCCTTTCTCTGATGACCGGAAAGAGCCTCGGGGCACCAGCGGAGCTGTGGGTCGGGGCGACCTCTCCGGATCCGCGTCCGGGACCGGATGAATTCTCTGCTGATCTGCCATGGATTATTTGGATTTGTTTAGCTAGGTTGCATGTACTATATAAATATACAATGGAGAGAGAGAGAGAGAAAGCTCAAGACTTTTGATTGTATATATAGATTTCTTTTGTCCTTTTTAAATATAAAAACAATAAATAAATAGATAGTCATAATGTATATGTAATAATACTTGAGTGGGATTATTATTCATTATTGAAGCTTCCCTATTTTGACTTTTAGGAAGAGAGAGGTTGAGGTGTCCCTCTCCCACAAGTTTATGCTTTAGATAGCTTTCACATTCATCAATTAATGTCTCTAAGCCAAATATTTCATACTTACAATTCCCTAACTTGGTCAATAACTTTTTTTTTTCAAAAAAAAAAGAAAAACACAAGAAACACTGCATATATTAATTAGAACCATCAATAGAAATTATATCCAAAAGAGATCAGAGTCCAGATGAAAAGTTAATCAGGTCATTCCCTACAATCAACATTGAATAAGGTTTCTCTAATCTCTAGCTAATATGTGAATCGTTATGAATATCTTCAAGATTAAATCAAAAGAGGAATTAATACTAGGATTGCCAAGACCTTGGATGACAAATAGGGCATCTGTTTTCACCTGCATTGCATCAATATTCAAGATTTTCAAGAACTTAATTGTTTGTTGCTATTTTTTTTTCTAAAGGTAAATTTGACAATAATGAAATGTATTGTACTTATTATTATAAATAGAAAGGTACGGTGATATTTTTATAAATAAAGATCATTCTATTTAAAAATATTATCATCTCAACCCTTTTAGTTAATAATAGTAGGCGCTTTACCTTTTAACATTGTAGAAGTTCTTACAATTTTTATTGTCTAGAAGACTAAATTAAAACACACTTTCTTAGACATATTTTTTATTTGTTATCTTAAAGAAAAAAAATGTAGTTTTACTCTTTGAATTATGCAACTTTAATCATTTTAATTCATGTTTTTTAGCCATGGTAGAATACATAGCCAACCTTTAAAAAAATTACAATTTTTATCTCTCAAACAACAAAACTGTAAATCATCATTAGAAAAATTATATTCAAAAATTATATCCAAGATTAGAGAAGGCTGTCCAGTTGATGTGCCTTCTCCGGCGAATGGAGAAAGCAACCAACGTGGTCGCCTTCTCCAAATGCAACTGGCGGTTGTTTGACGGTCGCTTGCTTTTGATTTCAAAATTTGTCAAAAATTGGTTGGAGGTTCGCCTGAGATGTCAAAGGGTCATCGAAGGATTGACAGAACCCTAGTGACCTACAATTACATGTCACCAAACTATTTTTGAGCTTCAATATAATGCTCCAAAATAACATATTTATGTGTTTAATTACTACTTTTGAGTAAAGTTCAAAGGCCTATTTGACTTATTTTTTTTAAATGAAAAAGAAATAATCATTACCATGGTAAAATGGCTGATAATATACAATTAAACATAAATTATTATTTTCCAGACTTTTTTTTTTTTTTTTTTTTT